>NW_026623682.1:0-20301 GCF_030028575.1 Malurus melanocephalus | reverse complement strand
TGGTTAGCATGAAATGACAAAAATAGCTAATAGCCAAAGCATGAGCCAAAAATGAAAGAGGTATCTCCTACATGCTGTTTTTCACTCTTTATCCACATTACGACAGAGCAGGCATATGTAACATGTCTTCACACCTTATCCTGTAGCTCCYTCAAAAGAGAATCATGATCCAAATGCTTATGCCAGGCCACTAAGYCTTGAGGAAAATCCTTTGGAGCATGAGTGTGGAGACTCAGGTCTGTGRTAAAAGGTTCTTCTTCCCAGGAGCAGATCCTGAACAGATCACCACCCTCTCCATCCCAGGACATTCCCCTCTCATGATCAAGGCTCTCCCAGTGCTGAGAGAAATGATGGGGAAAGCACAGGTAGGGAGACGGGATGGTGRGGAATAGTGAAGGTTGAGAGGAAAAACAATCCTACCCCTGACTATTTCATGATGGAATTGAGCACAAACACCAGGATTGTAAAGTGCAAACAGAAAACTGTCTCCCTGGCAACCTGAAAAAATACTAGAAATTACAGCAGTGTGTACTGCTCCTCCCCTGGGAGCAGGGAATGCCAGCAGAAAGACATATTTAGGGATCAAACAGAGAAATTACACAGCCTCAGAGAGAACACTGCCTTCCTCCCACGGAGGTGCAGCTGATCCTCAGCAACTGAAGGGTGGATGTCACGGAATCACGAAATCACAGATTGGTTTGGGTCAAAAGGGACCCTAAAGTTCATCTTATTCCACTCCTTGCCAAGGGCTGGGACACCTTGCACTACACTAGGTCATTGCAAGCCCCTGGACACTTCCAGGGATAGGGCAGCCACAGCTGCTGCTTCTTCATCTTCATCTTCATCTTCATCTTCATCTTCATCTTCATCTTCATCTTCATCTTCATCTTCATCTTCATCTTCATCTTCATCTTCATCTTCTTCTCTTGTTCTTCTTGTTCTTCTTCTTCTTCTTGTTCTTCTTGTTCTTCTTGTTCTTCTTGTTCTTCTTCTTGTTCTTCTTGTTCTTGTTCTTGTTCTTGTTCTTGTTCTTCTTCTTCTTCTTCTTCTTCTTGTTCTTCTTGTTCTTGTTCTTCTTCTTCTTCTTCTTCTTCTTCTTCTTCTTCTTCTTCTTCTTCTTGTGCCAGGGCCTCTCTGCTGAGGCCCTCCAAACACACAGGAGCTTGCAATGGAAGTGCAGCCCTCTCTGGCTTTCACAGCTCCCCGGAACACATGAGGATGTGCAGCAGAAGGCACTGTACAATGTGGGAAGGTTAAATAATCCAGACCCACAAGGGGCATGAGCTTTGCCCTGAGCACTAATTGGTCTCTGAGGAATAGGAGGGCAGTGGGATTTTGGACAGTTCCTTGCCAAGCCAAGGTTTTTCAGCCCCAGTTACAAGAAGGCAGACTGCTATTGAGCCCAGTACCCAGCAGCATCCAGGAGCAACATCTGAGCTCTTTTGTGATACCTTTCTCATTTATTCACTGCAACAACATACTAATGAAGTGCAAACATAAGGATATGCAGAAGCAGCTGAGATCCCACATTGTCACTGGTTTTTTGATACAGTGTTTGCTTTAGTGCATYCCTCAACAGCAGGTCACAAGGCTGAGTTAGAGATGCTTCAAAGAACATTACTTCCAATTTACTCAGTTCCTACATGGAGAAGTTCATCTGTAATGTCACAGAATACATCTCAATCCCTCCATTTCACATCGGATCAACAGTGGCCCATCCCATTAAAGAAAGGTGCCTCACATCACCTGTATCAGCTCTGGACCCTGCAAGGGGCCACAGAGAACACAGAGCCAGCAGTCACAGAGCTCTCTGCCAGGGGCTGGAYAAGCTTTGGAGATGCCTTAAGACAGACAGGAAACCATCTTTGGGTTTGTCTACTACAGAGGTGGTCCTGATGCKACAGGGAATATACTCTGTACACTAACCTGCTCTCGTTAGCCGCCACTTCACGTTTGCTTATTATGGAATCTCTAGGCTGAGGAGCCAAAATTGCCCTGAAAAATTTTAACATATTGTTCCTTGCAAGGGGAGCCATGACCTCACTCCAACTGCTTTGAGAATTCATGCACCTGCATCTGAGGTTTCTTCCATTGGCCAATAAGGATGTGAATCCCTTTTCTTTGATTAGAGCAAATGTGAAGCAGAAATAGCTTTAGAGAAAAAGCCGTCTTYGTGCATTGGGGGCTTGTGGAGAACAGAAAGGGTCTTCATTTCCCTTTGACCCAGACACCTCCATTCGGGAGCCAATGCCTTGCTGAGCACAA
Source organism: Malurus melanocephalus (assembly GCF_030028575.1). Lineage (NCBI taxonomy): Eukaryota > Metazoa > Chordata > Aves > Passeriformes > Maluridae > Malurus > Malurus melanocephalus. The sequence continues at coordinate 18,036 of NW_026623682.1, read as the reverse complement.
ATCCCTTGATGCTGAATGTTACCAATCCAGCAGCATTCTCACAAGACACAGATTTGGACTTGGCGAAGAGGAGGCATAACTTGGATTCCTCTGATGAATGTCAGGAGTGTCTCATTCTCTCCCTGCTTCTCCCAGGGGACTGGTCTGCAAACAGACTCCTAGAGAACTATTTTTCTTGTTTTTTCTTGTTTCTGCCAATTCTGGGATAAAAGGGATAATTTTGATCCTTGCTATGAGAGGAAAACATTCAGATAACCTTTCCAGTGTCAATTGCAGCACACACAACCCAAGTTTAGGCCACATGTTTTTATTTGGCTCAAAGAGCACACTTKTCACATTCTACTCTCTCCTTATCARCTTSTACATCTGAYGTACTTTATTTATAGACATCTGCCTTTCTCATGCCAGAGCTCTGGACGTAACCAGGCTCCTGCACTGCTCTCTTCCACTTCTCAGTCCTTGTGGCACCTCACAAGGTTCACCCAAAAGGGCTGCTACTAAATGCATTTATTTTTGCCTTGAAACTGAACAGTAACCAGAGCACTGTGTGGTCTGAACACTGCCTGGGGCAATGTGCTGTGCCAGGACTSTGCCATGAAGAGCTCTCCATAGATTTTCTCTGTGCTGTTTGGAATACTCTAAGCTACAACGTTAAGTAATTTGGGAAAAGAAAATCCCAAATTTGGAGGGCTGCATTTCATTATTTCTAAATGAAAAATCTCTGTGCAAGACACTTTCAGTTTGGTATCAGTTTTTAATCAGCTTTTGCTGCAAGCCAAGAGGTGTGACAGGAATGGCTGGAGCCAGTTAATGCCAACTGTGTTTGTAAACTCCAGATAAATAGAGTCAGTGATGGAGAACAGTGTTTGTAAGTATCTTATGCTTCTTGTTTATGTGATGAAGATAGTAAGAAATTGTTAAAAACACGTATTGGTGAGATATTGAATTTGTCATGGTTAATTTAGTTTAAGGCCATGTTTTTGCCATGTGTTAGAAACCCAATTGACTTTCTGCAATCCAACAGCTTGGGGCAATTTGAATCATGTTTTTCACAGAGCCCCACAGAAATAAAAGTCTTTTTTTTTTTTTAGAATAAAACTTGGTCATTTTCATCCTGGACATAGATACTTTGATATTAAGATGACAAGCATCCTATCTAGATTCTATTTCCACATGCATAAATTCATAATGAGCTGTTACCATACAGACTACTCATCCTCTGCTCTAAATCCATCCTCTRGGTTTCAGTCATGTACACAACACTACCAATAACATACCTTGAAAATTCTGCTAACACTTAGCTCTTTTAAAATAAACTTCTGAAAACAGGACAGATCTCCTAGCTCCCAAGCCAGCTTYTAGGGCAGAGCGAGGTGTCTTCTGGCACTTCTGAGCTTTCAGTACCATGGAGTTGTTGTGACTGCTCAGAAGGGATCATGCAGCCAAGAGCCCGGCACTGAGGGCCAGAAAAAACGAAATGTATCTGCCAATTTTCTTTCCTGCTTGATACTACTCTTACCTCTTTAAAAATTGTGCTGAAAGTCAAATTTATAATCTCTGTTCTGCTGTTCCAGGCATATAATCTTAATTTCCTGATCCTGACTTTTCTGCAGATTCTTGCTCTGTCTTAGCTCATATTTTTAAGACTTCATATTTCTTACTGCTTGTAAACTGTGTTGGTCTCAAAAAACCCCCAGTGATGAACTAGAAGAGGAAAAACCCAGTAACACCGGTATTCATAATATCCATTGTCTTTACAATTTTACATGGTATTGTAAATTTTTTTGGAACAGCTCTTTAGTGCTGTTCCTGTTCTCTGCAAATGAATGAGATGATGGCAAAACACTCAGAAACTTCTCTGAGAATAGAGAGAACTACCACTGTGATAAGACTSCTGTAAGTCCTGAACTTCATAAACACACCGGGCCGTAGCTGTTTGAGGGACCATTTTGCTCATTCCAGCAGACTTATTAGTCAGCGCAGTTATTCCATCCCCATGGGGCTGGAAAACTGTAAATAGCATAAAGAATAAAAACAAGCAGCAGTCAAGCAACAGAATATTAAAAAGGTCATATGAAGTGCACAGAATCAAAATAATGGACTGGCTGTATTAGAGGGTGGAATTCTGATAATACCCTCCCAATTCCAAGATAATATTAGCATGGAAAACTGGCACAGAATGTGAATTTGGAAACTAGAATGGTTTAAAAGATGGGGTTTTCTGTAACTGTCAAAATCTTTTTCTGAAAGTTGGCTAAATTCTCTGAACTTTTTCATCCTTTCGCCAAAGGTGTTAATGATGCTCCATTACATGAGAATGAAACAAAATGAAGAAAAGCCTCAGCTGTTCCCTTTGACCCTCCACTTCCATTTCCCATGACATGTGCTTCCCTTTAGKGGCCCTGTGGAGCTCAATGAATCCTGTGCATCCTCCGTAAATATGAAAATACACCAAGCTCCCTGCTGCTCCAGGATCAATCTGTGCTGATCACGGGTGCAACCCTGGGCAAAGAGTGGGAGAGGGAGATAAATAACTGCATATTGGATGAGAGATCAATGACTGATGAGTCCATCACCCCAGCACATGGGACCAAGCTGCTGAACCATCGATTATTTCAAATGATGTGCACAGTGTCTGCCATCCCTGAACGCCAGAGTGGCTTCAAGCATGTAAGACAAACTCAATGATTTCTTCCATCAACCCACTAGAAAGGAAGCCAGTTTTCAAAGACTTCAAAATCCCTGCTATTACCATAACTGTAAGAATTGGTTTGCTACTAGAATTTTCATCTAAAAACTATAGCTATCCTTTCAGGGCTTCTGTCAGAACATCAGAGATGGGGAGAAATCCGTGTTGCTACTGGACACCAAAATGAAGAAAGGATAATGGTTTCTGGCAGCACCAGCTGACAGCACACAGCAAGCACAGTCCTTAACTGGAACAATGGGCATCACTTSAATGTCACATTTCACTGGGCAAAGCATATTGGTATCAGACAGGGAAGTTTGAATTAGACAAGGAAGAGAAATGTGTGGCTTCAACAATTAAATGCCCGACCAACAGGGAATTGTGAGCATGTCCCTAGGAATGAATAAGGGGCTGGTGTGCTTCAGAGCACACTGAAAAGTTTAATTTGCTTTTTTCATTACATTGGTAAGGTGAGGGTGGGGAGGCCCCGGCACAGGGTGYCCAGAGAAGCTGTGGMTGCCCCTGGATCCCTGGAAGYGTCCAAGRCCACGCTGGACAGGGCYTGGAGMAMCCTGGGRYAGTGGAARKTATCCCTGCCATGGTAGGGGGTGGAACAAAATTATCTTTAAGGTCCSTCCAACCCAAACCATTCTATGATTCTATGATTCTATGATATGTAATAAACTGCAAATTGGGTGACAGTTTCCATAGGGTGAATGTGCTGTCCTGTGATGTAGCTCAGCACAATGAATGTGCATGGCTCAGCACKTCACCTGGGCATAACATCTAAATATGTGCTTCCAACATGGAAATCGGGCTTCCAACATGCTGATCCTACTCCTTCCTGCTGGGGAAGTCACCCAACAAGTTAAACCAGCCTACATTGGTAAAATTTAGAAATACAGCCTAAACTGCCAAAAGCCCTCATTTCTACAGGACATGGAAGTCAAAACAGGGCACGGTTCTGGACGGTGGAAAATACTGTGGGAAGCAATTGAGGATCTGATTGAGGATGCCCAATTTTCATTTGGCCTTCCATTGCTTCTTTAATGGATTCCTTAGGAGGCTTCATAGCTTGGCATTTGTAGGAAGCAGCATAACCAATGCTTCTGCTGGTACTGGTTGTGAGTGGGTTTCCGATCTACTTGCACTTTACAAGGGATCATCATCATTTTCAAACAGCATCATTTCATATCATTGCTTCTTAAATACTGCTGTAATCAAGGGAGGAGTGCAAAAATCCCAAATATCTTAGAAGCTGGAGAAGCAGCCAAAACATGGGGCTTTCAGGTCATGCATCAGAGAGGCACTGTAATTATCTTTTGGCAACTTTTGACAACAGGGCACAGAGCATTCTTTACTGCATTTCATTAAAAGTTTGGACAAATTTGAATAACAAAATATTTTATACAAATTTCTATCTGCTGTACCAATGGACTTACAAAGCTTTTTCAGAGGTTTGCAGAAAATATTTGCTAAAACTTAAATAAAACCAGTTAACAAATTTTTTAATTATTATTTTTCAAGCAAAATACTCAGTTCTGCCTTTCRTGCAATATCTTGTTAGAGCCGGATCTTTTTCTATTTCATTTTGTGGGGCAGAATTGCTCTCCCTAAGGCAGTAAGGTAATACCTCAGTAGGGAATTCTTCAAGCTCGCTCTTTTAAGCATTTGTATTTTCCTAAGTGTTATTCTAGTTTTACCAATAGACTCCAACTTCAATAAGTAATTGAAACTGCATCTGTGTTCAGTAGATTGAACATTTCTAATCTGAACCACAGGGGAGCAAAAATAAACCTTTATCCTCTGCACTGAAACCCTGACACCTGAATTCAGCTCTTTCCAGCGATCTTGCAGATTTTATTGCAGAATTAACTATTCAGTGCCAAATTCTGCTATTGGGTTCAGATCCATTTGGTCTAATTACAGAATAATAGGAACACTGGAACAACAAAAGATCAGTTTCAAATRTGATGTAGCTTTAACTTTAATAAGTATATCTGGGTAGCCCTAAGGTTGTTTATATCAAGGATGCAATGGAACTAGTGCAGTGGACATGAGGGCTGTACCACAGCAAGGAAACCGACACTGCTTGGGAATGTATTTTCCCAATGTGACATATATATTTTTTTTTTGCTAAAACTAAGCCAAAATACCTGAGTACTCTTCCTTTCTCCCCTTGTCTCTCTACCATGGGAATCAGTATACTGAAACAAAAAGTCTGAGCCCAACTTAGCTGGACTGATCTTGCTGAGTTACTCTGCTCCTCCAATAGACATGGCCTTGCAACAGGACCCCTCTTCCTCTTTGAAACCTGCTACTGCTAGGAAGGAGGAAAAGCCAACCTCAAGGTGTCCTTGAAAGTTTTATTCTGTACAAGGAACACCCAGAAAGAGTTGGGTTTTGCCAAACTGGGTGTGAACTTATTGGAGCAAATGGCTGATGGTTTGCAGCACTTCTCTCATTGTCATCAAACCAAAGCCCCAGTGGTTTCTGTCCTGCTGAGAGGGGCAGGGGCAGTCAAAGCACAGAACCCCATCCTGCCCAAACACGWTTGTTGTGGGGCCTTCCAGAGCTTGGAGAGCAACAAAGGGAGCAGAGGTGCTGGGAATGCCATGGAGGAGGACAGTGCCAGCACCAGTAAAACCATACAGCCACAGAATCTCCTGAGCTGGAAGGGCTATGGAGTCCAACCCCTGCCCAGACYCCCCAACAATCCCATCCTGGGCATCCCTGGCAGCGCTGTCCAAWCACTCCTGGAGCTCTGGCAGCCTCGGGGCTGGGACCATTCCCTGGGGAGCCTGGGCAGTGCCAGCACCCTCTGGGGGRAGAACCTTTCCCTGAGATCYRACCTAACCCTCCCTGGCACAGCTCCAGCCATTCACTCRGGTCCTCTCCCYGGTCACAGGGAGCAGAGAATTGGAGCTGCTCCTCCTCRGGAGGAGCTGCAGCYCYCAGTGAGGTCTGATCTCAGTCTTCCCTTCTCCAGCTGAACAGAAYAAGTGCCTTTAGCMATTCCTTGTACATCTCCTCCAGACCCCTCAACATCTTCATAGACCTCTTTCACACACTTTCCAAGGGCTTTCTTAAAAAACAACACATGGTGTCTCCCTGATACGGGGTAAGAGACCACATCAACAGAAATCTCCTCCTGYAAGGCAGATGTCCTAAAGGCATTTAGCCTGCTTTTACCAGCATTCTCTGAAATGTTTTGCCAGTGTTTCTGTAGGTAGTTGTGCACAATCAGCCTTTGTTTTATCAAAGGACAAGCTCTGCAAAGGTGCCCACCCAAGGCAAGGCTGGGCTGTGACRGCTCTCACAGCCCAGGATGAGACAGCAGCCAAGGTAAAACCTTCTGCGAGTCCATACATGGCTGAATTTAATGCCTYTTCCATCATTTAAAAATAGCTCTATTTGCTTTTCTTTTGTCATGACACTTTCTTCACTYGCAGGCTGGAGCAAGAGTATTTTCTCGCTTGATTAATGTCCTCCTAGCAAAATGAYTTTTAAATAGATATGGAGCAAGTGCTGCTGAAGTGTCGAGGGCTTGAGCCTGTCTACCACATTGGGTTTCGTAACCATGAACATGCTGSTTCCCAAGACTTAGCCCTCCTCTTTTCCCATTCTTCTGACTCAAAAATAGGCCCATGTTAGGTTCTTTCATAATCACCATATGGTGCCTAGAAAACCTTTGGTACATTTGCAGTTCCCCGGGGTCTGCTCTAGTTTTAAGAAGTGGATTTCTAAGGATGGCAATCATTTATAGCAGCTCAAGCAATTTTTAAAGATGGTTTTTACATCTTTGCTAATGCTTAATGTTTGTCCAGCAAAGAGGCAGCATCTGAAGATAAGTGGCTCCTCAGTGAAACTGTGTAYTGCCTTTTCAATACATCAGATTTGAAGCCTCTTGATTTAAAACACKTGCTCCTGCAACGTAAGTACACAGAAGCACAAGATTTCTCTTCAAGTCTCTAAGCACATCCCCTSTTACCCACACACTCCCTGCATGCCATTTGTCTGGCTTATCTCTTACCTGCTTTTCTCAGTAGTTTTTATTTGAAGACTTCTCAGTAGTTTTATTGCAAACAATCCTTTTGCAAACAAAATTGAAAGTTGTGCTGCAGGTGAGGCTGCGATGTGGATCTGAAATAGGATGTGGTTACATTTGCTGTGGCATTTATCTAGATTATTATCCATCTTCTCACATTTTATTACATAGCCATAGCCACACTGATCATCTTCTTTTCATTTCATCCCTGCAACATTTAGAGATGCTTCAAGTTTTTCTTCCATAGTGGGTTGATTTTTATCAACCCTAAATTTTGTCCATATTGTGTCTTGGTTGGTTAGGTTCATCTAAAATCTTTAGGTTTTCTCTTTTAAACTAAATTTCTCCTTGAAAGCTGTGATATGAGTCATTCCCATTTATTTCCTTGCCTTCTTTGCTTTAACACCTCCTGCAATTTCTTCTATTCCAGAGATGAGAATAATTAGTAAYCGCTTTTAATTTTATAGCTTTGGAGTGCACTATTTTTGCTAGAATGAATATTCCCCCTTCTTCTGAATGCATTTTAAGACAGCTGGWGATAGTTGACTTGTTCTGAATAAATTAACAACTAAACTTCCCTACACAACAGACCAATATGTACTCTGATGAGTTAATTCATTCTTTCCCATTTGTTTCTGAAAACTGATTTTGAYGCCCACAAGGGAAACAAAAGTATTTAATAGTAGTCCTACATGTCACCTTCTTTAAACCACTGAAATGTCAAGGAAATTCTGGCAGTTTGTTTTGGGGAGAATTCTTCACATTTTATCAACCCAGGCCTTTGATCAGCATTTTTCCAAGTAGCTGGTGCGTAGTTGTCATTAATTACAACATAAATAAAAACAAATGAGTTTGCACTTTCATTATGAAAATTGGTTAGAATAAACACAGCATCCTGAAATTAGTCTACAGTGRATGTAACATAATCCCCAACAGACAAATTAGCGCTGTGATGGAAATGAACTGAGCTCTCTCAAAAGTGTGGACTTACTGGAATAAGTCATTGAATGCARGTGCTTTTAGACTAGACCCATTAGACTGGAACTTTCATTGAACACATTTCAGATGTTAGTTATGGTAATAGCTTAGCAGATCATCTCCTCTGGCATTGTTAACTACTGTAACTTTGAAATACATAGTCAGACACAGGGACTGACCAACTCCTGCTTAATGCAGCCACTTGGCAAAGAAACAACTCCTGCCAGCGGGGTGGTAAAGAGCTCCCCAGTGTGAACAACCCTTGTGAGTAAATCTGTGCAGGAGACAGGTGGACACAGGTGCCAGAAACAGAGCAGCTTAGAACGTTGTGTAAGAATGAATGAGAGACATGGGTTAGTGGTGAGCAGAGCAGTGCTGGATTAACATCTGGACTCAATGATCTTAGATGCCTTTTCCAGCCTAAACAATTTTGTGATTCTGTCCCTCCATGTGTTGCACAGGTCAGGCAGCATCAGGGCTGCTYTCCAMAGCACCAGGCACAGCTACCACCTTAACTTTATCTGGGGTCAGTACTCCTCACCAGATTCCCTTTGCCCATGGATTCCCTTTGCCCACAGATTCCCTGTGCCCACRTCCCACCACCCACACAAACAGCTGGAACTCAGCAAAGGTATCTTMTCGTTTTGTTAGAGAGTTTTGCTTTACTTTTCCACTTGGATGGTTCAAACACCTTACCTGGTGGAAACACACAGCACAGAGGAAGATCCCAGCAGAAGAGCAGAGACATTTTCCTTGTTAAAGCAAATAGTATTTTGAGAAACCTAAAACCTTAACAGCTGTAATGAAAACAAGCAGGATAACCCACACTGCTATGTGCACTTGTGAAATAATTTGCAGTTTCTTACCATGAAAGAACAGGAAATGCTGCAGAGATTCCTGTCAATCCTGCAAGGTGTATATGCCTCACTGATCCAGACTCACCACAGAGTGCAGGAGCTGCCTGTTTGAAGCAGGCTCTGACCCTGGAAGTGTCACTAACTCACTAACTGCTTCCTCACTATCATGAACCAGCAGCTGTGGGAAGATGCATCAGGGTCTTACAACCTTTCTTCCAGGTTTCAAGAGTTTGTAGGGAAACATGGGCTGATTCCAGCTGCTCATTCTGGAGGTGAAGTTAATGAATGCACCAGCAGATAGAAACAGCTGCAGATACAGAAAAACAAGGAAAACTAGCAGGGAAACACTCATAGAGTTAAAAAACCTTTGGTCAAGCTTTTTACGGGGTCATTATTTCTGCTGTCAGAGAGGACGCACTTTATCAAAGAGGGACATTTTGAGTGCGACTGCAGAGTTGTTGTTTTCTGCTATAGCCGGCTAAAGTTTCACACCATCCAAAAACAGTCTGATGCCAACAAAACAAATAAAAAAGTGCACCACATTTTGAACAGCCTCCTGCTTTCAGCAGTTCTCCAGCTTGTTGAGTTTTCATTAGGGCTTCACTGCCATKCAGTTCTACTCATAACTCATGTTAACTTTGTTCAGACCTTCCTTCTGCAATGAAAGAGTTTCTCTGAAGGAAGGCAAGGGTTGATGGACAAGGCAGCATATCTTTGTTATGTCTGTTACATRTCATGGTTAAGCTGTGAAGCCTGGTTTGTAGGCTCATTTCAACATGTTCTGAACTCAAGATATGAAACAGTTGGATGAGATGGGCACATCAGATTAGGGTGCTGCATGTGTGGAGTGGCAGGTTAWTATCTCAGCTCCCTTACCTTTTCTGGGAGCTGAGATGCTTACACAGAATTGGAGATAGGCCTGGAAAACCTTATTTTAAAAAGTTATAGCAAAAAATATCTAAATGCAAATATGTAAAAAAYCAAAGTTTGATGATATTTACTGCCCAGTTTTGTGTCTCTTGGGCTAAAAATGAAGTATGGGTTGGAACWAGTTGATCTTTAAGGCCCTTTCCAACCTAAAGCATTCTGTGATTCTATATTTCTGTCTTTTGTCAACAGCTCTAAACCAGGTAAAATCAAGCCAAGTATCCTGATATTAAACAGCTAACTAATGATAAAGTCATTTTTAGWGTATTCTCTATTATTAAAAGAAGACTGTATTACTATGCACAAGATAGTAAAGCAAAGCTTTATTAAAAACTGAGCAAGGGCTTTTTGCTATATTTAGACTAGATCAAGAGGCAGAGAGAGCTTCTGCCTATTTTCATGACATTATTTCACACTAGATGCATTTTTAACARTAACAAGACACCCTAGGAAGGATGCTAAGACCTGTCAGTGGTTTTCACTGAATGCTGTGACATATCCAGACTACTCTGAATGGTTCAAATAATGAAGAAATGTAATAACTTCTGGATAATACCCTTGTTGGATAGTTACTAGCTGAATATTGCTTTAACACCTTTTGGGTGTTAAAGCCTCAGAGGGGAAGAAGAGAGGAGTGACTTTGCTATATTCCCACACTGCCCAGCCAAGGACTGGATTTGATCTATTTGCYTGGAGAAAAACAAAAGAAAAAATATAAAAAGGAAAAGAAAAAGCTCTTAGATCATAAATTCTGATGCACCATAACTTAATACTGCTCATTCCTGTCAGTAAGAATGTATTAAAACAAACCCCTGCCATAACAGCACCRACATCCACCAACCTCAGGATGGTTGTATTTGCCAAGCAAATTAAGGCCCCATCCAGTTTTACCTGGATACATCATTCTAAGAGTTCAAAAGGCCTTACATTGAATTAGGGCAAATTTTAATACAAGTTTCTTYTTAWCATTTCTTAAAATCAAATACATTCYACCCTTTGTGCAACCTCAAAASGTTACGAAGGCATGGGACAGATTTAAAGAATTGTACCAAGTTTTCCCAGAGGCCTGAATTTTCCAGATCTAGATCAACTCTTCAAAAATTTTTAGTGACAGATTCAAAAGGAATTTAAACAGGTTTTGGAGCACCCTCCTGGAACTCATCTGTGTATCTTTGTCTCCTCTGTGTATGTCCTCCATTCTAAGACCCCTTGACAGACCTGTCCRTCTGTCTCCAGGTTCTAAATGTGGGGTGTGGGGATCTTAGGAGTGCAGGGCCATAGGAACAGCACATGGGCTTTCCCTCTCCCCACGCCCCCATCGCAGCTGCATGCTCCTCTCCATCTCTGCAGCCTTCCCCGGGGTCTGAGCCAACCTCCACTTCTGTATTTTCTCACAAAGATAGAAAAATGATTTTTGAGGGCAAAACTTCAGAATTAGTTGGAGATGTTGCTTAGCGACGCACAGGCATTTACATTTGTATCACCTGTCAAGAGGAAAAAACCAACTCCATTGGAGTGGCRGGGATAAGCCAGCACTGTAGAGAGGTCACCCAGCCCAGGCCAGCAATCTGAGGCAGGGCTCCTCAAAGCATGCACCTCTCCTGCCAAATTACATGCTGTTCCAGCCTGTTCTTAACAGACCTCCAGTGCCGGATAATCCCTGTCTCACAATGCAGGCTGGCGGCCAGTGCCCCGGTGGAGGATCCTTCCCTCACACCAACAATGGTCCTTTTTTATTCTGTTCTGGCAAACGCAGAARGGGATTTCTTCTATCCCATAGATCAGGCTAATTCCCTTGCTTGCTTGTTTTCTGTCAGCTGAGCTTTGAAGATGCCCAATAATTCTAGTCCTAGGAGAGAGTTATRAGCTGTTCTCTGATGAGCACATCATCAAGGACAACACTCTAAATGATTTTAAATTTTTTCTCTTAGTCACAGGCTTAAAATAAATTAAAAAGAGGCAGAAGAAACAGTGCAGGCTTTAGACAAATGTAAAGAGAATGCTTAGACACTGTGGAAACCAAGGGAAAACATAATTACAGACTGYGTTTCACTGAGAGCATGACTCACTAGAGAAGACTAAAATAATGCTTTAAACAAATATATSTAACTGTTTGGCTGATAATAAAAGTGATAATTAAAAACAAGAAATCCAAACACTTTGGACTCCTCAAATCCCTTAGCTTCTTSGATCCAGAAATACAAATCAGAGCACACCCTCAGGTGGTGCATGGAGAGYGCTGATTGCCCCCAGCTACCAGATGGCTGCTGCAGCTGCAGAACAATCTGGACTTTGGACCAAACACAGATGCAAATCCAAGGGATGGTGGGAAACCTGAGTACACTGGACATGTGGCTGATGTTGGAKTGGTGCATGAGATTCATCAGGCTGAGCTGGTTGTGAAAACCAGCAACAGTGGGGCTGGTAATCTTAGACAACAGTCAGGGGAGGTACTTCCCTGTTAAAAGAGTTAAAAGAGACTTGAAAAGGCCATTTTTACCCCCTATACACTTGTCTGCAGCTGTACAAGATCACTGGAAGCTCAGGATGTCACAGCACATCATATATTCAGCCACAGAAGTGGTTTGAACCTGAGTTATCAGGAATGTATCGCAAAGATTGCAAGCAGCAATGTTACTCCAAACTTGCACAAGGACACAACAGCAACATGGTTTGGATTGTATTTTTGCCCAGCTTCCCAATAATGAGAAATGAGCCAAACATGACATTTCTTCTCTGAGAAAGTGATCAAGCATTGGAACAGGCTGCTCAGGGTAGTAGCAGCACAGCCACCATCCCTGGAGGTGTGCAAAAGATGTGTAGTTGTGGCACTTCATAATATGGTTCAATGGGCGTGGTGATATTCAGTCAAAGCTTGGACATGATAATCTGGAAGGTCTTTTACAACCTTAATGATTCTATGACTATGTGTTGAGAAGGTGAAAGTAGAGGTCTCAGCTTTGCAACCAAAATAAACAGGAAGTTCTGTCTGTACCCACTCTTGTGCACAGCGGAATCCCATCCTCTGGGCTCACTGGAGCCCTGGGGCTGTGCTGCTGTCCTGTGCCGCAGGGCACAACAGCACAGCTCACAAAGCCATGGTCAGAAAAACCCCACAAGCCTGAGAACAGATCATCTAACAAGGAGCAAGGTGTTATCCTTGTGAAAGGTTCTGCTCCTGACAAAAAGCAGAGCAGTCTCCTGTACACCTTGGACAGGACACAGCACGGTGCAAAGCCAGTAAAACCTCTAGGGTGCTCACCTGCACTCAGGGCACTCTAGCCCATACACATCACATGAACACAATGCCATCAATCATCAAGAGTTTCCTTCAGCAGTTCAGTCGTTCAAAAAGAGACACAAGAAAACCCCTATAAGTTAAAGAGTTTTGGACAACACAAATATGTACATTTTCCACTTCCATATATGTGCATAAATGTGCACATATATGTAAATACATACAACGTAAGTGCAGCCTGAAGCAGCCTGAGCTGTGAGGGRAGGGGCAGTTACCTATGGCCCCTCAGAGACAAGAGACACCCCCTCCCAGAACCATTTCTGGCTGCTTTGCTCTCCTAATGATCAACTGGTGAATGCRGAAATGGGTGGGGAGGGAAATCAGTGGCAACACTGGGGAAAGAGCCTCCCCCTTTCCACAGCCTGAGGCATTAACCAAGTTTTTAATCCTCAGAGAAGACTGTAAAGCAAGAAAAAKCAGCAGCAGCACAAACAAACCCATTCCTCAGACAAAACCTGCTGACAAGGCATGGACTCCCTCACAAGCCCTTTTGTCATGAGCTGCCCTGTGGTCCCAGTTTGCCTGGCAGCTGAAATCAGTTTTGAGCTTGTGCTGCACAGATGACTAAATTTAATTTTTTTAATGAATAAGCACTAATATTGACATTACTTCAAGTAAMTGCATTTTGTGGCAGATAATCTATTCTCTCCTTAGCTGTCTGCCAGAACTGACTGAGACGTCCTTGGTAATGTAAATACTGAAGCCATCTCTATAGAATTGCCTGGAGATAGYTGAATTCATATGACTCACGCTATTATGTGCAGTTAATTTTGTGATCAGTTTTTTTTTTTTAATGCAAACAAGTTTGTACATTGATTTCATCATAGTTATTGCTGTTAATTTTCTACCCAAATGAAATGTTTTTCTTTCTGCCCATCTACATGGGATATCCAGCAAGTATCTAGGAAATGAGGCACTTGGTGTCCATAGAACATTTAGCATGTGCTGAATATTCCACATCATCAGCTGCATTCAGATCTCCTACAAAGAGGACAAAAAATTGCCACAAAGAGTGCAAAAATTTTACCCTTTTTTTACTACTCTGTTGTACCAGGGTGGGCATTGGCATATGAATTCCTTAGAATTCAGAAAAAAGTTCTATTTAAACTTCAAACTTTTAAATTATTTTCTTATATCTTTTAGCCTGGTTAAAATCCAAGGTTTGAAATTCCATCTCCAGCAAGGCTAGCAGGTWAGGCCAGCTTTAAGGTTCTATCATGCCTCTCTTTTGCTGAGAAAAGTGAAAGAAAAGAAACCTGTTGACAGCCAGTCACCGAACAGGTGTACTCCAGCAGGATTCACATGGCACCCATATGCAGAGATGATGGCTGATGTGTGTAAACACAGGGTACACAAACATATATGTGYATTGATTAGCTCTCACAGCAGTTTAAACCTACCAGCTATTAAAAACTAAAAAAGGTAGTCCAATTGTTTAAAATTTAAAGGACAAGCTACTTTTCAGGTTTTCTTATTCTTATGCATTCAATCTAAGAGCATTGCAGAAGTTCCAAGGCATGCCTAGAGAGACATAACCATGCTGATAAAATAACCTCAAGATGCTATGCTGTGTCCCTGATGTCCCATCATTCCATKAAGATAATGTTTCCATAATGTAATTGCAGCTGCATGAAGTTACCRTCATCGCATTTGAATAACACATGTTTAACTGTGTGAGAGAATGAACGAGCRCACAGCAAAAAACCATGCCACAGTAATTGTACTCAAGGCAATTTTCTTCATAAAATCTGAAAAAACCCTGGAAAACTGATTTTACATAAGTTAATTGCAGAGGGGAAATAATTTAATGGGAGGAGTTAGAACTGTGCYGCAGTTAAAACACAACAGTCAGCAAAGCAAGTTACAGATTGCTTTTAAAATTAATATCAAACCAGCACAGAAAACTAAATACGTAGATGTCCCAACTGAATTTCAGCTCTTTTCTTAAAATGAAATATGCATATTCCTCTTTGGAGCGTGTAATATGTCTTTTGTGCCTCTTGCCTAGCAATTAGCCGCCTGGGGCTGGATGGTCTCAGGATGGACACTCCYATTACCCAGATCCACCATCTCTTTACAACTTCTGGTGGATTTTYGGGGAAGCCAGTCCTATTTCAGTTTTTCTCAATATCTATTCTGTCTGAAACAATGGGTGAGGTGGGTAGGCTGCAGAGCTCTTACATTAAACGGATAGTGTTGAGCTGTATCCTGAGCTTGGGGTGGGACACCGTGGATGTGCTTGTGGAGGATCTGGTGTTTGAGGGGTCCCCAATTCTGTGCCACCATCTCCGCTCTGGCTGGAGAAACCCATGTTACTTATGTCACCTGAACTTTTAACATCTTTGGGAAAGGTGAACTGTCTGGGGATCAAGGGGCAGAGATGGGGCACGTTCRGGAGCTGGCACTCCCTGGGACAGCAGAAGGGGAGCAGGCCCAGGGCTGTTGTGGGCTGCACCTCCACGTGGCTCCTGGCCCCGTGTCACACACACAGAGCCTGTGGCCGCAGGAGAGTCACAGCCAGTGCAGGGTAACGGGGCRTGCAGGCAGCTCTGCCACTGTGCCACCCACCTGCCTTTCCTGTGCCACCCACTGTTGCCTTTCCTGAAAGTCCTCCTGTCCCGTGATGCATGATCTGGGATACCCAGCACCTAAGGGGAGATAGGATTTACTTGCTACCTATTCTCCTGTTGTTATTCCATGTTGTTAAGGCAGTTATCTTATTAAGCCATTTGTTGTCAGGCCTTTGTTACCAAGACTTTGAAAGAGCCCTGCACTGACTCTTTCCCCTCCACCATTCCCACCTTCATGCAGAGCAATMACCAGTTTAGGTAAGTAACCTGCCATTTCCAATTACAATCAACTCTCTCTCGTCTTTATGCAGTCACTACACATATTTACCATATTAAACTTGCAGTGAAAGCCAATTTTTCCCTTTCTGTCACTGMACAATTGTATTCACAAATGCAGTCTCATACACAATGAGATTGTGTTTACTGGCAAAAGCTGTCTTGTAAACAATGACCAATGAGCCTAATGGCTTTAACTTATTTATAGGACTGCACAAAGRCTTCAGACCCAACCTTTGCTCTCATATTGCCAAAGGCTATAATTAAATTTTAATTGACAACCTGAATCTACCCAAGAGTTATTTCCTCATTTCTTCCAAGGACTTGTAGRATGTTGTTCTCTGGACCTGGTCTGTACTTACTCAGAGCTGAAAAGTGCTCACAGGAKCATTAGGGTTTTTACCAACCTTCATTCAAACCCCAGATTTAGAAAGATGAGTAACACACCTAACCTCTGTCTGAATCAAAGGCTTTCARTTTTATGTGACGCATTAGAATTCCTGAGGATGGTGGCCATTCCCCATGGGAGGCATCCCAGCGATCCACCACCTACCTTCACAAATGCCTCCTACAGCTCCAGTCTGAGCAAACCCCTCGACTACTGGTCTCTGACCTTGTCTGTCAACAATGAGGTTTGACAAGCTCTGTAAAGAAAATATCTTTGCACTTCCAGCCTTACATCTCGGAAGAAAAAGACCTGCCAGCACCAAAGGTCACCTTTGCAGCTGGGGCTAGAACCTGTGGAGTCTCCCCCAGAAAGTGGGGAAGGAAAGCACTGGCAGAGRAGAGCACACACGAAGGTATTGTAATTGTAGGTGTTCACTTAACTGCATTTCCATTCTGCCCCCTCTCCCTGAGCTGTCCATGCCATCTTTAGGAGGAYGCTTGGAACTTTCCATGTTGAAGCAGTGTCCCCATGGACCATCCTAGTCACAAATCTGTCAAACACCAGAGTTAACAAGATTGGCTATTATCACACTGTAATGCATTCTGGCACCTATCCAAAGGGGGATACAGCCACCTTGATAAATCCAGATGTTAACTGCAATCAGCGTATCAGAATCAAAGACAGGAGTATTCATTTGCCATCCAGCACTCACTGTACCTGTGCTTTCCATGGTGCATTCCTACCTTAGGCTATACATCATACATAAACAGATGATTGTGGAGAGCTATAATACTGCTTCAGGTTGTGCTCCTGAAAAATGGAGAACATCCCATTTTTCATTTGAATACTAAAATGAATATATTACGAAGTGCAGAGAGAATATGGTACCTGCTGGTAGCAGCGTTCATGCTCCTCCCATGGTAAGTGCTGTGACACCCTATTTCAGTACAAGAAATCTCCCCACAAGAATGTTGATACCAAAAATGTAATTGCTGATTGTGCTATGATAAAGGTTGCCATGAAGTAATGAAATCCTTACTGTGCAAGACAGGKGGGCCAAACACTACAAGTGTCCATRCAGGGCTGCAGCACAGTCACCATGTCCGTGCAAGCGCAGACCTGCTGCCCTCATCTTAATCTACAGCTACCTCATGTTGAAACAGCATGGTTTTGCAAGGAATAAGGAATTCTGCCCTGCATGGTAAGGTAGCATGCGTGCTCAAGGAGCCATGACAGAAACATTTGCACAGAGCCTACCAAAAGGAATTGTTCCCTCTGCACATGTAGAGGAACAATTGGATATGGTCTACAGGGTTAAAGAGAAGGTGAAACACTGGTGAGAGAGACCAGTCTGATTTTTATTTATGCCTCAACATGTGTTATGTGCTGGAAGCTCTGTCTCTCAGGAGGTTTTGCCTGGCAGTCACTCATGGCACCGACAGCTTCCCCTGCTGCTCTGCAATCCCCTGTCCCCCTTGCTGGTGGGGCAGATGCCCAGATGTCCTGGAAAAGAGTGAGCGGGAAAAACGCATGGGAAATCACGCTTGGGAAGGCGAAGCATATAAAAGCAGTAACTGCGACACATCGGGGGTCATTTTCCTTTGGGGTGCTTGGAGGGAGCAGGGGCCCGCCTGGAGGGTCACCTTGGCTGTCCTCCCCCCCAGCTTCCCTTTTGTTTCCTTTCGTTCCTGTGGTCCTGCCTTCCCTGTCCGCACCTGTCCTGTCCGTGTGCTCTGTTTTGCCGCTTCCCCGAGGCAGCTCGACCCTGCGACAACCTCGTGTTTGCTCTTCCCGACGGAGCCGCCGCCCGCAGCAGCCACCCAGCCCACAGCCCCAGCCTGCCCGCAGCAGCCGCAGCGATCTCACGAGTGTGCCCGTAGCCACAGCACCGTGTTCTCCACCGACGGGAGGGACACGCAGCCGCTGCTGTTTGGAAATCGCGCCCAGCCCGCCCCTGGAGCCGTGCAGGCTCCTCGCGGTTCGCAGCTCACACACACACACACAC
>NW_026623681.1:579042-579978 GCF_030028575.1 Malurus melanocephalus | reverse complement strand
ATGGCCCCGGCTCTGATCCCCCTTTTCAGAACATGCTCACTCACCCTTGTTGCTGGGCCAAGCCSTCCTTGTTTTGATAATTTGTTTCTTCTTGCTCCAAGTTTCTCAGGCAGCAGCTCACAAGGTGAACTTTTCCCGTCAGTTAAATGCTTTATGTACCAGCATCGACCTGATAACTATTCTAAACAAACATCAGCATCACAATAACTCTCAACAAGCCATAGATCGACATTAACTCATAGCAAATATTGGTATTACAATAATTCTTACATTACAACTATTATTGATAAACATGAGCATCCCAACTCCAAAGAAGCCTTGGTACAACAACAATACTAAAATCTTAGTCAAAGCCAGCATTTTCTTCCTACCTCTCACACTCCCTGTTAACTGGGATTGTGTTCTGGAATATCTAGAAAGCCTGGCCAATGATGTTGTGAAGGTCTTCACAAATGCTGGAGGACACTCCTAATTTTCCCTTTCTTGGCAGAATATTCAGTGATTATTAATCGTGCACCAGAGCAGCCCCAGGAGCAGAGGGCAGAGGCAAAACCAGGTGGGAGGAGAAAGAGCAGGGCACGAGATTGCCTTGGAAGGCAAACACACTCCAGGGCCGCTCCTGTCCAGGGACCCTGCCGGCAGCCATCCGCTGCTCGCTGGGGCCTTGAGGGGCAGCTGTCCAGTTGGGCCAAGCTGTGCCAGCAGCTGCAGCCGTGCTGGGGAGCCTGGCCAGCTCTGGGCCCTGCTGTGGACGAGGGTCCCYKKKKYCCMRGKKSMRSYKGGGRWCYTCAGCCWCCYCCTCTCTCCACAGGGRWYGCTCTGCARCCSTAAAGRWCTGGTGAAATACCTCCATGGGGAAGATCTGGAGCTGTCAGCTTAATCCTCCCTGCATTTGTCCTTTGTCCCTGCCCCAGCTGCAGCATCAGCTCATTGCTT
>NW_026623681.1:544382-578907 GCF_030028575.1 Malurus melanocephalus | reverse complement strand
CAGCCAGCAGCGGACAGGGAGGAGTGGGGCGCGGTGTTCATTTGTTCAGCATTGAGGAACTACTAGTTTAATTTTCAATTAGCTTGATGTAGAAATAGTTTTAGTAGGCTGAAAGCCGAAATCTTTTGTTCCACTTTTCCACACTAGTTTCATGTTTTTCAAAGTTGTTTATCAGGGGTTGCAAGGGGTGTCCAATCCTGGGGAAAATGCCTGGCCAGCTCTGGGCTCTGCTGTGGACGAGGGTCCCCTGTGTCCCAGGTGCAGCTGGGGATCTCAGCCACCTCATTTCTCTACAGGTGCCGCTCTGCACACCAAGAAATCCACTGACAGACCACCGGTGGAAACACGTGGATATGTGAGCACTGTCCTCCCTTCAAGTGGTTTTTTCCCTACTGCAGCTTCATCATCAGCTCATTGCTGCAGCTCAAACACCAAAAATGTCCAAAGGCCCTGCTCCTCGGCCTGGACTGAAGGAGGGCCTCTGGTGTCAGGGCAGGGCTTGAGCCCAGCAACGCCTTTGGGCTTCAGCTCTGGTGTCTGGGCGCAGCCAGCAGAGGACAGGGATCAGCTGAGTGCAGTGCTCATTAGTGCTGTAGCGACCACCAATTATTTTTCATTTTGGAACATGTAGAAATATTTTTTGTAGAGTCCACAAACTTTTGTTTCCCTTTTACATAGTGAGTATTTTTCAAAGTAGCTTTACAATTTAGAAAAACCTAGATAGTTTTGTTTCTTCTCCAATTAAAAAACCCCAAAATGCATTTATATATATCAATAATGAATTTAGGATGAACTAAGCCACCCTAAGAGACCCAGCATGCAGGAGAGCTCTTTTCTCACTGCACACCATTATCTAGTCAAAACCAAATCACGTAAAAACTTTTCCCAGATCTTTTCCAAGATTTTGATCAAGCTSACCTCAAAAGTGTCTACAGAGGCAAACTTTGAGCACAGCRGGCTGCGGGAAGCTCTCGAAATCACGCTCTTGGTTTGCCTCYKGAAGAGCTCACTCTGTTCTAGAGMGGTGGCTTTGCTCTGTGCTTCCTGCYGCCCCRCTCTGCCCCAAGCCTGTCGTGAGCCCTCTCCTCCAGCTGAGCTCTGCAGCACCAGCTCAGCAGGATTGCAGAAGCTCCATGTCCTTGTTTACATTAGATGCTTCTTGGCTTCTCTGAACACAAGTCTAGCTTTTGAATTATATGTTTCAGCTGGCAGAAGAAGTGATGCTCTGTTTCTTAAGAAGGCTAAATTCTCATTGGCTTTAAAAGTTTTCTGGCAAGCATAAAGCCTGGAAAACCATTTAATTGAGCCATTTCATACTGAMAATGGCCCAATATTCATATGCAAGGGCCCTTGTTTAAATGCTGAAGACCTCCATAGCATCCTTCTAGGTCATCCCCACCTCTCCCTCCCTGACTACCAAACAGCACTGTTTGACAGTTCCTTTTTCCAGAAGCTGAACTTCCACGATTTTATTTGGGGGAGGAAAAAAAAAATTACATGTTCTATGTTATCTTCATCATYATCATCACAATGGGCTGAAAATTAGTTAAATTACATCAACAACTCATACTGTGAACTTATTTCTCAAGATTGTAACACCAGCTTTTTTATCTCTTGTGACTGCAGAAATGCTACAATCTTTGAAATCAGTCTGAGGCAGATGTAACTTTGGAGTCAAGCAGACCAAAAACTAAAAATAGGTGCCTGGAACATATTCTGTGGTTTGCAAACACTGACGGTGTTGCAGTAATTACTGGAGACTCAAGTCAGGATGGGTGCCTGCTTTTCGGTGCTGCATCCTCTGCCTTAAAGTCCTTACATATTACTTTTTATTTAAAACCCCATGAAGTTTACGTATTTTTGAACTTGGATGTAARGGAAGAAAACTTGGTGTGATACCTTGGATGGGAAAGTGAAAAGCAACAATGTCCCTACAAAGAACCAAGAAGTGATGAACTTGGGATGTGATGGGTTGCAAGGTTTGGATTTGTTCCCAGAGTTTCATGTCACTCATTCAGTCTGAGTCAAACTATTTCTTTAATTAAAACCAAACCCTGGCCCTCTGATAAGAACCTGGTTTCACTTGTGACCAAGGTAAATGGAGACATGGAACAGAAAACAGTGTTGTAGTTGGACTCAGCTGTATGGCCAAATCACCTGCAAGCAAAGCCCTCGCGGTTACTGCAGGCACTGTAGAAAATGTGTCTGTTAACTTGAAATGAATAATGAAAAATGTCTCTTTTCCKAAAAGGACAGTTACATCGTTGTGTAATAAAGAGCAGATGTCAAAAAGGATTTCAAAGACTTGGGAAAAAGAAAACTTTAGGAAAACTGCACTGCTCTCACTAACTTTGCCAGCCCCTCTTACAACATGTGTTGTCACTTGAATTTGGGAGCACAGTCCCTGGGAGCTCTGGCACGTCCTGAGCAGGGAATCTCTTCCCAGCAGCAGGGAATTTCCTGCAGTGCAACTGGCAGCAAAAGGCCACCTCTTCTGAGGGGGAATGGCAGGCCAGATGTAAAGGGAAAGTCATCCCAAAGAATAAAGTGTGAGGCACAGCCAAGTCCAGGGGACAGCGCTGGACATGCGCAGGCTCAGGGCAGCCCCAGCACTGCTCATCCTCACCCCGCAGGGACACTGGGGGCCAGAGCARGAGCCAGGACATCCCACAGAGAGCCAAGGGTGGGATCCTCAGCAGCTGTGGCACAGCAGCCTTGCTTGGGCTTCAAAGAGTGTCCAGTTTACACTGCTGAGCACCAGCTCATTTCTAAAAGTGTTTAAACCACAACACTGAGTTCAAGTTTCATGTACAATTTTATTAGAGGACAGAATCRCAGCCAAGTGTTTATCTGGTGTCTGGCCTAAGTGCTGATAAAGAYTTGGCTGAAGTTTATATAATCTGTCATTAATAAATGCAATTTATGACAGTCTCAAGCAAAGACATGACCACTGCTGGCTCTGTTAATGGTGCACTCAGCAGAAGCCAGGGATTTGGGCTGAACAGAGACAAGACTTAACCCATTTCTTGTCYCTAAATGCCTGGGATTTAGGTCAGGCCCAAGACAAAAGATTATGTAAATCTAAAGGCTCCATGTCACAACTGYCAGGCTTTGCTAATATGAGCTCAGACACTTCAATACAACCCAATACTGCTCTTTACAATCCCAGCAACCCATCTARAGTAAACTTTGGCTGCAGTAACCCCACTCCAGCCCGGGTGATAAGCTCTGAATGTGACAAGGTGTGTGTATGAGCTTCCCTCTACTCACCACAAGTAGCTCTGAAGTGCAGCAGGACAGAGCACCACTCATAGACACCTTCTCAGGACTGGAGGCATCGAGGTCAGACACAGACAAAATCTCTTACMCAGGGCAGTCCAGAACCCTGCCCTGCTCCCCCCTCAGCCTTGTCCTTGTGCTTCTCCTTTGCCCAAAGCCCAGCTCAGGGCCAGCCCCAGCTCCGGATGGGGTTGGGGGTCGGTGTTGAGCACCCCACAGCAAATTCTGGCAGGAAAAACAACATCTGCTAGCTACAGAAAACAAACATTTAGGAATAACTTTGGTTTCTATTGATGACACCCGATCTGAACAGAATTAATTCAAGGAAATCAGTTTATTTGACAAATTCTGTCATATTTAAACCCAACATAATATAAAGGTGAGGCACTGGCACAGGTTRCCCAGAGCAGCTGTGGCTGCCCCATCCCTGTCCCAAGGCCAGGTTGGATAGGRCTTGGAGTGACCTGGGACAGTGGAAAGTGTCCCTGCCCATGGCAGGGGGTGGAAATGGATGAGCTTTAAGGCCCCTCCCAACCCAAACCCTTCTAGGATTCTGTTATTCTATAATGCATTGCCTGTAATAGGTTTTAAATTTACACTTACAATTAATGGAAGGTATGCGAACCTGATCATTATGGAAGCTCTGCAGATTTAAAACAACCTATATTTAAATATACATACACTTTCTAGTTCCAATTCATCCTCTGAAAAATTCCATGGTTCTATCTGAAAGCCAAGAAACATTTCTTTTCAAGATCTGTGATGAATGAGCTCCAGACCTGGGACTGTTTCATAAAGTATCAGCATGCCAAAATCCTCATCCAAAGAAAAATTCCAAGAACAATTATGACGATTCTAAATATTAAAGACCTAGCTCTGCTTCATTTAAAGCAAAAGAGAAATTTATAAATGCATGGATAAGTCACTTAAAAAGTGAATGTCAAAAGATATTAAAAGGTAGGCACCTAAAATAATTTCTAAAATATTAGTAAATTAGTGATTTTTGGATTATCTTTTCAGTGTCTAATATAACACCACTGTGATTTAGTGCTAAAGGATCCCAATGCATTTACTCATTTTAACATGGAATTTAATCATCAGAGTTTAAATCCTCTAGATAATCTGACTCTGCAACAGGGTGGAATTCAAAGGAGACTATGGAAACAACATCAAAAACTGCAGAATTCCATGAAAAAAAGTTTAAAAATCATCTGGGCTTTTTTTCTGTCTCTATGCCCACTTCCTTTGTACTTCTCTCATAGTCCCAACCAGACAGAACAAAAATTTCTTGGTGTGAAAGGTTACACCACTGCTAAAATTTGGCTGCAGGTAGGAAGCTGTCCAGAATAAATCTCTGACATCTCCTGCCAAGAGAGCTGGCTCACAGGTCCCTGAAGACCCCCTCGACTGGGCTCCTGAACACAGGGATCCCTCAGGTACTGAGATTTGACTGAGACAGACGTCTATGTCATCCCAAGCAGAACAGYCCAACTTGTGCATTTCTGTGTGAAAAAAAAAAAAAATCCACAATTGAACTTTGATGTACCTAGAACTGTTTTTGTTAAACTGAGGGGCAGAGATTGTGATGAAAACAGCAAACTGGAACAGGTTGCTCAGGGGGTTGTGTACTCCACATCCCTGAAAGTGCCCAAGGCCAGGTTGGGTGGGCCTTGAAGCAATCTGGTCCAGTGGAAGGGTGTAGGAACAGGACGAGCTTTAAGGTCCCTCCCARCTAAAACCATTCTTCTTGGGATTCTGTGAAACATTACGGTGGTGAGCCAGTGACTCAGTGACAATGCCTGTTTTAGGAAGAGATGTGTKATGAGAGTTACGTGAACCACAGTGCTCATACATCAGATTGTTAACTTAGTAACTGTAGTGAATATATTTATAATAAACATTGCTGGTAAACAACAAGGTTATTAAGTTTGCTTTCTCAGTTTCTGTCACATATGGCACAGGTGGTTTTCATTCCCAGGCTGCACCCATTGGTTTTCTGGAGGGGCAGGCCTTGGTAAACCCCAGGAGATACAAGCCAGGACCATGGAGAAGAAAGAATCACATCATTTCTTGACTCAGAAGAACCAAGAACACAGTGGGTTACACAGGACAGAGCTCACCACTAAAACTGAAAGTGMTTTGACAGGGAGCAGAAAGGGGAAGAGCCTGGTGAAGCCCTGGCCAGTCTCCCTGGGTCCTGTGCCATCCCCTGTGCCATCTGCTCCGCTCTGGGGTGGCACACCAGCACTTCACAGCTCAGCCATYGAACCGAGCCCATCTGGGCAACTCCCCCACTTACTTTTTGGGGGTGATTTTATTGTTTTCCTTCTAATTTTGTGAGCATATGCAGATCCTATTGAACATACACATTTAAGGCTGTTTTCATTGCAGATTTAACTCAGGTTTGCTGCACTCAAGTTAACTGCCCTTGATTAGCTGCACTTAATGAGAGCAGAGGCAGCACTAAATATTATTAAAACTGCACAGAGATTGTTTTAGCAGCTGAGGAGCTGTGCTAGCTCAGGCTGTGAGCAAYATCCCCAGAGAGAGGAGCCAGCCCAAGTTCCAAGACACCCAGAACTGTCTGTGTGTACAGACAGRCCCAAGATGTACAGCTGGAGGTGAAGCTGCAGTGAGTGCAGGCCTCACCAAAAATCACCTATTGGTTGGTTTGACACAGAACAGAGTGTGCTGCAGGCTAGGGTGAGTTTGAAAGACAAACACAAATGTTCCCCTGACAAAATAAACACAAACCAATTTACATTTATCATGGCGTCTGTAATTGATTAGGGCCTCCAGCTGTATCAAGCTGATCAAGCTTTCTAGATTTCCATCCACAAACAGCTATCAGTACCCATTCTTGACATTCCTCTTTTCCAAGTGGCATTGTGTTCTGAACTCCTATTTTTACCGGAGGCCAAAAAGCTACAAATCCCAGGCATCTGTCAGTCAAACCTATGTTTCCCATCTGGCTGTCTTTCAGTCCAAATCGAGCTCCAGGAGACCTTTGCACTAACACAGGTTTCAAAACACCAGAAAACCTGTTCAGTGCCCAGGAGAGGAAATCACCACAATTACAGCAACAGAAATTAATAAAGCTGCCATGCATTTGTCAGTGAAATAGTGCTTGCTGACAGCATTCAGCATGGGAAGCTGCATGGGTATTTTCTGATTAAAGCACAGAAGGGTTTCCTAGGAGTGAAAAATGGGCCAGTTTAACTTTCCAGGTACAAACTGTGCCAGTGGTGGTGACAGGAGTTCAGATTTTTGGACTGACATCCATCTGCCTCAGACAGTTCTAGTATTTTCACTCTTTCAAGTTCCACGAGATTCTTTACATCTCCATTATTAATAAAGAAATATCAGATTTCCCCCACAGGAATACAAGGGGTTTTGGGGATATTTATGGAGAGCAGCTGAACACTCTGGCCACTGACAGCAGCAGCAAATCCCACCCATTTACCATGAAGCACCTCTATATTCTCCTGTTTGGATCTGACTACAGTGGCAAGAAAACAATGCTTTTACAGACCGCCTGCTTTTGAACTGCTTCTGAGACAAAGATGGGAAAATAATGGCATCTCCTGGCTTCTCTTCCCAGGGGAACCCAAGCTGTGCCACAAGCTCTGCACACAAGTCCAGAGCACCATTGCCTTGGTGGCCTCCTCATCCTGCCACACCAGGGTACAGGAGCACTGTGGGCTGGCACAGCACGAGATCATCACACCAGCTCTGCCATCACCAGCCTGCACTTCTGRGAGAATCCCACCTGGGGAGGAAGGCACGTGTCTTTCACACTGCCCCTCGGCTGGCTGCATCCCCATGGAGGGACAGCTGTGGATCCACCTTCCTGGGCAGGTCTAGGCACGGTGCTGCACAGCAAAGGCCAAAGCTTAATAAGCCTGAAGAACACATGAAAATAAACATGAGCCTGACCAATCATTCAGCGATCACAGAATCATAGAATAGTCTGGCCTGGAAGGGACCAACAGGGATCACCCAGTCCAACTCCTGTCCCTGCCCAAACCCCCCAACAATCCCCSCTGTGCATCCCTGGCAGCGCTGTCCAAACACTCCTGGAGCTCTGGGACCATTCCCTGGGGAGCCTGGGCAGTGCCAGCACCCTCTGGGGACAGGAGAACCTTTCTCTACTCTCCAGCCTGAGCCCCCTGGCACAGCTCCAGCCAYTCCCTGGGTCCTGTCCCTGTCATAGGGAGCAGAGATCAGAGCTGCAGCCCCCAGTGAGGTCTACCTCACTCTTCCCTTCTCCATCTGAACAGACCAAGTGTCCCCAGCTGCTCCTTGTGTGGTTTCCCTCCAGACCCTCCACCCAGMAATGCTCAGCTCTGAATATTGCAGYGTCTTSCAGTGTGGCTGTGCTGCCCTGGAGGCACTGAGCAAAGAGCTCGGGTGTGAGCAGCACAGCTGCCCTTGGGCACCAACTCAGCTCAAAACAGAACCTGAGCATGTGGCAGCACTGTCATAGTGACAATGCAAAATTTAAAAGTCCATCTTATCTAAGATCAAGTGAAGGTACCCCCTGTCATTTGCATCTTACACTTGCAGTGACTCATTTCCCCAGTGTTCTCTGGTGGTTAAAGCTCTGGGCAGGCAGTGAGGAGCACCCAGGCTCTGCAGGTACCTTTTGCACAGCCTTTGTCCACTCAGGGCAGCTGTGCTCCAGAAAACCTCCAAGCTGCTTGACAGGCACTAAATAAGYCCAGGGTGCCCAAATATTTTCAGAGATTTGGGTCCCAGCCAACACGTTCTGATGCCCCACGTCCAAGGTTAGGACCTTTTCTTGCTCTGAGAAGCCAYGAGGACACAAAGACATGTCCCATTGTAAGCACAGCACTGCTGCAAGGACAGGATGGGCATGGCCAARTCTTCAGCACATGAAAATGCTGCTGGGAGGCCCAAAATATAGAATGTTCTAACTCTGCTTCCCAGATTTATCTTGAAATTAAAGATCATCAAGTCACTCACTGTGAAGGCTGCTGAAACCAGCTCACATCATGCACACCTAGAACAAGTGGGGTCTAGGGGATCCAGCACATCACTAAGTCATRAATACTGAGTGTACTCAGTGAGACTCCATGGAACATTAGTGCCCTTTTGTACTATAAAATTACTGYATTGTCAATGTCTCTGGGCTGGTAAATAAAGGAAAAGTTTTTTGGTTCCACATGAAAATCACATTGTTCTTTCAGCTAAAAAATGATTAAGTAAACAGTTTATTGGATTATCTGAACAACTTCACCAAAAGTGCCAAAGCCAAGAAAGGTCTGTGTGAGACTTCAGCTGTGCTGTCAGCCCGTTTCGGACCTGAGCACAGGTACACTGCAGATCTTACCTTGGATGAAGTGAACCATTCTGTGCTTTCCCCAGGGAAGTTATAGTCCATAAAAAGATCAGCTTGACAGTTGTTCTGAAGGTTTGCTGTACTAAAGGGAGCCAATGATCATCGAGTCACAATCAGCATRGTCACAACAACATGAGTGGCTCAGKGATTTTAAAAACTCCTTCCACAATGTTTTGATTTATGCCAAGTACACTGCTGAAAGTACAGCCCATTTCTGCTTTAGCCCAGATTTAAATGACCAGATCCTGGACATACTATCCCAGATTAAGTTGATTAAAAATACTGTAATTAATAGAACTGGACTAGATAAATACTCAATGTAACAAGATTAATCTCACCCAAAGCATGTAATGCACAGTAAAACAAGAGCATGTAACACAAATGCTGTCTGAAACCAGAAGGGATGGAATTTGTTTCAATCAGACTTCTCTACTAAGAGAATGTCGTCCAGCACATATAATAAAAACTCTCAGCTCGTTGCAAAGTTGGTGGCTTTCCAAGCAATAAGGGTTGTGATACATGGAGACATGTTACCAGGAAACTTGATGAAATGCTAGAGTTGAGAGAAATTTTTTTGACCTAGGGGAGTCCTGGAATTTCTCAGAGCATTGCATATTTCAAGTTGCATTTCAGCCAATAGCAGCAGGCCAGCCTCCAACATTAAACGGTTCTGCAGAACACTCASAGCCTCCACAATGGAGACAGAAAACCTAATCACATTTTAATTGACCAAATCAGACTTCCAAATTCAACATGCATTCAGGAGATGTTAATTCAAATTAAAATATAAACCCAGCAGGCCCTTCTGCATAGYAAGGAGCTCAGCACAGACAGACTGGAGGTTTCAATGTGGCCACGCACACGGGTGACAGCACATCCTCTGACAGCATTCCCATGAAGAGGCTCGTGGGCATTGCTGTCTCTTCTGGGCATTTCCCACTCCAAGGTTATGCAACCCACCAAGGCAGCTGGGATTCCCATTAGCTGCCTCTAAACACTGGTCATCTTTCCCATTGCCATGGTTTTTTACTCTTCCCTACAAGCCCAGCCTGCATAAGGATGGTGGTGAGATTGCCACAGGGCCAGAGAGATTTCCTGGAAACAAGCCTGGCCACACAATTATGTTGCATAATGAGATGGACCAAGAAGAGGCTCATGAAAGGATTTACACAGCAGCTCAACACTTGTTAAACTGAGCACTTGTGGGTTGTTCGTTGCAGAGCACTTAATCTGTTGTAAATGCAATAAAATTTTAAATGACTCCATTTTAATACCACATCTCTTACATTATTGCACCTGTTCAATAGACCTGCACCATCTGTGTTACAAGTTGATGCTAATCCAGGACTGCACATTCCTGGACAGCATCATCCTATCAACTTCTGCCTGCTCCTGCCACAGCCCACAGAAAGACATTTCTGACTCTCACTGCACAGATTACTCTATGGAGCTGAGGAACTTTGGTGGGAGCAGGTTTTAAGTGGGTCACTGGCAATTGTACATCTGCTTCAACGAGATGTGACTGAGYCTCCCTGATTCAAAATCAAACTGGACTGAACCATCCCTTGCACAAACCATGAACAAACCTGTCTGAAAGCAGTCCTGGCAGAGTCCCTGGCAGCAGGACACTCCCCTGTGGGCTCCAAGCCCCAGCTATTTCCACAGCTGCAGATGGTGATCCTGAGCAGAGCCCCAGGATGGCTCCACAAGCTCTGTTTGGAGCAGCTCACTGGTCACAWACTCCCTTTGCATCCCCCTAAAGGCAGCAGTGATTGTTATTGCTTTAGCTGTATGTATTCAAAATCCTGATTCCACCCAGGGATGACTCTGCACCATTCTCCTTGACCTGTCAAAGGCCCTTCCCAGTTATATCTGTGTTTAGTGCTACACAGAAAACTCAAGATGCATTTTATGGTATCAGAAGTACCAGAATGGCCTTTTCTTGCCATATTTCTGTACGAGGTGAGGCTGGAAAGATGTATTACATTCTGAACCTCSTACACTTCAAGGCCAGGTTGGACAGGGCTTGGAGCAGCCTGGGATAGTAGAAGTGTCCCTGCCCAGGGCAGAGGGTGGGACTGGWTGAACTYTGAGATCCTTTCAACCCAAACGCTTCTGGGATTCTGTGATTTCCAAAACCATACAGTGTCAAACAGCTCAAAAGCAGAAACACTGATGATATTGCCCCTCAGTTCTCTCTGTTGCTTGAAGGAAAAAGTGGAGATYTGTCCACGATTGAGTCATGTTTACAATTGGTCTGACAGTGCAGTGATCACAAATCTAATTCAGACACTGGTAATTTTTAAAATAAATTTGATCAACTCTTCTATGTCTTATTCTAAACCTGTTTTAAAAAAGCCTTTAGAAAGAGGAAGAATGCAATCCTCCACTCAATGACTAATGGAACCATGCCAGGCACCCAATTTTGCCCTCAACTGCTTTGACAAAGGATGAGAATGAATCTCTTTCCCTACTCATCATATGAGCAAGTTTAAAGGAATTTTATCATTTGGATCAAGCAGAGCATTGCTATTTCCTCTATGGAAATGGAAACACTAAATCATACATTTTTCTCACATACCATATTTTGAAAGGTCTGCATTCTTTCACGTCTCAGGCTCAAATATTCCCACAACTGAAGCAGAATATGAAAGTATTGAACTCTTAAAGCACTCCCACCTCCAGCAACCCAAAAGACACTCCAGTTCTACAGGCAGCCTTTTTCATCCAATATAAATAACTTGGGCTGTTCACTGGAGATTTATTATCTTAATGTGCTCATTTCATTGTTGGCCTCGGCAGAGGTGTCCAGTTTAGAGTAAAAGACAGCAAAAACTGACAAAYCTTAAATCCCAGTGTTGCAGAATTCTATTAGGTAACAGATGAAAAAAATAATTAGCTGACAACTCAACCATCACATGCTTCATTAGCAGCCTTATTTCTAYCAGACACATTCTCTCCCAGATTTCATCTTCAGGACAATGAAGGCTGTTGTTTGCCTTGAACTGGCATAAAGCAAGGCAGGCTCACAAAACCTGAAAAAGGAACAACTCTGTATTCTTCTCCAAATTCAGTGCTTTGTTTACACCTCAGGGACTTMCAGGTGTGAACTGGCCTGGGAATGCTGGGTCCAGGTTATTTTGTGGCAAAAAACTCAAAGAGTTTTCTGGGCAGCCAGCCTGTCTTTGCAAGGAGAAGGAGTTAATCCAATCCTTGGCAGCAGGAGGAACTTGCTRAAGCATTGCCATGCAGTGCAGAATMGATTATTTATAYACATACAGATACCAACAGCAGTGGCAATTTCCTCTKAAACTTCCACACAACCAAAGCCAGAGTTTCACCACCTCTGCTTCTGTTTGTAAAAAACTGGGAAAGACTTGTGCATCTTGGACACCTGCTGCRTGGCTGTGCACTTCATGAGAAAATAAAGCAAATGTGAACAGAATKAAATGGCTTCTAACACTCAAATGGTTTGGTGAAATCAATTTTCCCCTGGAAACCTCTGGAGCAAAAAAAAAAAAAAAATTTCTAGGATTTGCCACGTCCCTCTCCCTCCATGAGTTATTTATTGGTTGTTCAAACCCTCTCCAGCTGCCAGACTCCAACTCCTCAGCCCCTGCCATGTCTTTATCTTCTGTTAATTTTTATGATAGTCTACATGACCAGCCATACTTTGTTCATTTATTAACAACTCATGATTAATAATGGCAACTTTTGAAAGCATGGGCACTGATTTATTCATCTAACAGAGATTACTGCAGCAAAGGAACCCAACTAAAGCACAGAATTCCACATATCTGGTAAGATACAGCAACTTTCTAAGATAAAATTCCACACACAGTATTCTTCCTTTTGTGTATTAAGGCACCAAAAATTATCTGACTTCTGATTCTGACAGAGCAATTGCATCCTCCCCTCTTCCACTGAGGAACAGCTTGAAAACCACCCCTACAGRGTGCAAAGGAAAAGCAAATCACTTCCAGAGAAGCAAGGGAGGGATCATTATGAAAGCAGCACTTTTTTTTTCAGATCTCCAATTTTATTCTCAGTGGAATTCTTCCAAACAGTCAAAGGAGGAACTGAGCCAGCCCTGTGATTTGCAAAAATCTTTTCCACCTCCTTTTCAGGAAATCAACTGTAAAACAGCCAAGTAAGAAAAAAGATTAACGCCACCAGAGCCCTAAATATTGGAYACTCCAGGAGTTCAGTTTGGTAAATTCCCGCTGCTGCCAGCAATRGAGGGGAAATATTAAAACCAAACAAACAGTGAAACATTTCTAAGCATTTGAGCAATCAACTGCAAGTCCAGAACCACAGCATCTCCTGAGCTGGAAGGGACCCACAAGGCTCATCCAGTGCAGCTCCTGGCTCAGCACAGACCCCACAACAGATCCCACAAATTCCAGAACTACCAATTTCATCACTGCCACAGCTCATTTATTGTGCTGTTTGGGTTCTTTTCCACCAAGCAACTTGGACAACAGCTCATTGATGAAAACTARATTAAATCTAATGCTCTAAACACTGCCCTGGTTGTAGAAATGCACAATAAATCAGGCCCAGTTTCGTTAGTGCTGACCTTGACAATCCKTTATAGGTTTACACTGTCCATATCCAAGTTCAAATATTCCTTGTCCTTAGCTGGGAAAGGGCTTGTATGAGAACTAAAACTTAAAAATTGCATTTATTAACAATAAATACAATCTCTTGCCTCCTTCTGTATTTTAATTTTTTTTAAATAAAGTTGACCTTAATAACAAATTGTTCAGATCACAGTGCACCACGTGTAGTTATCTGGTTTAGAATACATAAGGTGAAGCCTAAGTAAGGCCTGGTCATCCCTCTGGACAAATAAAAGGGTGGTCCTTGATTTTACCCACACCCTCAAAAGGTTTCTCTTAAATTTCCTCTCATTGATTAAGGGTATGAAAAGGAGCCAGCTTGTGTAGTTCTCCAGTTGTGAACAACATGAAAACAGCCAGGCTACAACACAGGAATGCCTGAAATTCATTGCAGCATTTGGGGAAAATCAGCCTTCCAGCTTCCACCAGAGGGAGTTTATAAAACCAGGTGGCAAATGGAGCCAATGCAGTTTATTGCATTCTTGGTTTGGTGACTCAGTCTGATTTCTCAGGCTGTGGAGACCCATTACAGCAAGAGCCTCAGGTGCCTGAAAATGAGATGGAATTACTTCAGCCACACTGGGAAGAGCAGCTCTCTATTACAGCCTGTTAACTTTCAGACCTCTCTATTACTTTTCTGAGGTCAAAATGAGGTAGACAAGGTAATTTAAACCCTTTAAATTCTGCAGGTTGTTCTCAGGGATATGCAGCTCCTCAGGCTGTGCCATCCCCCAGGGATGGCTGTAATTCAGCAGGGCAGGCTCCACACCCAGTGCCAGCTCTTTGCCATCACAGCCCTGCCATTCTGGGCACACAGCACTGGCAGGAGCAAAGAACAGCMCCTGGCACACGTCAAACAAGCAGCAGGGAAATGAAATGGCTCACAAGGGTTATGTGCTTCCTCAAACCAAGGATTTCTATAAAATCAGGCTACCCGGGCCTTCTTTGGGCAAATCTAACAAAATATTAATTGCCTCTTCAGACAGGTCAGTACTTGTAAGAATATTGTTACTGCCTGAACAGTGATAACCATCATTATTTGCATTGCAATAAACTCGAACATCAATTTACACTAACTCTGGAGATTACAATGTGAAAGCACGTACATGATTTACAAACTCAGGAGATTACAATGTGAAAGCACTTATATTATTGACACTAATTCAGGAGATTACAATGTGAAAGCATTTATACAATTTACACTAACTCAGGAGATTACAATGTGAAAGCACTTACACACACAAAACTCAGTGAGCTGCAGCAGCTACACCTGGGAGAGAACACCCAGAAATACTGCAAAATCCCAGATTAATTCACAAAATCCACAGTGAGCTGAGGGATAGTGGTACAGGAGGCAGCTTTAAGGCTGCTGTTCCATTCTGACTCTTGTTTTTGTTATCAGAGGGCTCAGACTCCATGGGTGCACAACATAAGCACAACTGGATGCAGGAAATACAGATCTGTACGAAAGAGCTGGGATTTGTGACTTGTTCAGAGACTCTGCATRCCCATTGGGGAATCTTGCTTTAGACAGCACCCCTTGCCCGGGATATCTTTTTTGGAACTAGTTTTTGCAGTTAAGCAGAGTAGAAATACAGTTCATGTGAAACCACTACAGAGCATTTAGTAACTTCCTGGATTTTCATGGCAATACCAGGAAAATTGTCCCCAGCAGAAGTTATAGCTGTCAGAGCATCAGAAGTCACATGGAGTTGTGCTCACAGACACAGTAAGATACATTTTCAAATTAATTTATCAGCATCTGGTCTTGTATCTAATCACAACCAAATCCTGGTGGAACAGGGCACCTCTGCAGCTCCAACACTCACGGGGTTTGATTCAATATCCTGCTCCCCAGAGAGCAAATGAACACAGGCCAGAGAAAATACAGAACCTCCTGCCTGAAAGCAGRTAACTGTTTGGAGATTCTACTTCCTTTTTAGCAATTTCTTCCAGAACAGTTGTAATGTAATTATTTGAACATTAGGAGATTCAAGTGCTTTAAAAGAAGAGAAAGGTGCAGACACTTCATATTGTACTGATTTTTCTGGTGTGCTATTTTGTAAAATTATATCTATTCTACAAATCAGTGAAAGAGCCAAGTCTGGAAAACTCCAGGCGTTACCCACTTGCAAACAGCATTAAAAACATAACATAAAAAACCCCAAAAACAAAACAAAACAAACAAAAAAAAAAAACCACCACCACCAAATAAAACATTAAAAAGAACTATTCACCGGGGCCTCCCAAAGCTTCCCAACACTGTCAAGAGTAAATACAAGAAATCACAAGGTGAGTTTGTTCAGATCCATTGGCTGGCCTGTCTATTAATTATTGGAGGTAGAGGAAAGAAATACTTCACTAAAATTTGATGTGTTCAGATCTCAGTATTCGTAGGAAAGAACTGGAAGAAAATGTGGGGTGATTTTCCCTCCAAAAATCAACACACAGCTCTTTTTCTACAGCTTCCACTCCAAAATTGCACCTTTGTGGCATCAGGAAAAAAAAGACTAAATATCAGCCTTATTTGCATACAGAAAGAATGAAAGCCCAAGTTTGTCTCTTCTCAGACTTCTTTCTTTTTACAAAAATCTTGTTTATTTTTTCACCTAAAATAATTCTTTGATTTTTGGTACTCACTGGTTGCCAATTCTACTGTGATACCAAGCTCTACTCTGCCTTTTCAGTCCCATTACAGGACATTTCATTGAGCTGGGAGTACCTCTAATTTCTGTTTTTTTTGTTCTCTGATCTTACCATACTCTCAACAGCTTAAAGTGCATTATGAAATTGCATGCCTAAGTAAAAATCCTTCAAGAAAAGTTCCTGTGATGCATTTAACCCTGATAATATAAAGTTGCCTAGAAGTTTGGGGGYTCATTTGTTTTTATTAAAACAAGGCCACTTTGCAAAACAGTGGCCAAGATGAAGAACACTAAGCTCAGAATTCATTTTGGAGATAGCACACCGTGCAGGTGAAAGAATCCATCCAGAAAAAGCTGATTTCATCAATATTTCTGTTTGCAATTTCCAGTGGCCTCAGCACCTCCTGCAGCTGTRTTTTTGGGGATTGTTATGAACTCAGTTGGGATGGTGATAACCAGTGTATGGTGACATCTCCCAGGGCTGTCTGACCACACAGATGAGGTGTTTGCTGGTGAGTTCAGTTCCACATTCTGATTCCCATTCAGCCTTCCCTGGGTACTGCAGCTGGAGCTGCTCCCCACTCCTGGAGCTGCAGCCTGGGCTCAAGCTCTGCTGGATGTCCCTGAGCTGTGCCCAGTGCTTGTGGTGCCATTTTTAAAACCCTTCTCTGCTTTTAAAGAGCACTTGAATCTCATAACATTCAAATAATTATATTGCAACTGTTCTGGAAGAAATTACTAAATAGGAAGTAGAATCTCTAGACATAGTTACCTGCTTCAGGACTTCACCCTGTTCCTTTTGTCCACAGAGCACCAAGCAAGGCTCTTCCCATCCTGACAGGCCATGGAGGATCCTGACAGGTCTCTGCTGAGACAAACCATGGGATCCTGGAGCTGGGAGTGATCTGCCCTCCCCTCTGCTTTCCATTTCTCTGCACTTCCATGGGCACCACAGGGTGTAGCCTTGGCAAAGACTAACTCACCTCATTTTCAGTAATACTCCAAGACAATCATAACATCTTGAAATCAAGAACAATCAGACATCAGTTTTTGGACAACCCACACTCACACACACACACACACACACACACACACACAAAAAGCCCCTCCCACCTACTTCTGATATTTGTCAGCTTGTTTTATTCACAAAAGAAACAAACAAAAATCTGTTTCCATTCTTGAACAAGCTATTGGCAATTACTGCTGCTCAGGCAGCAATCACATCCCAGGGCCCCACTGAGCAGCTTATCCTTAACTCCAACTGGGAACAGGATTTGCTGTGTCCACCTGCCCTCACTCCCACCTCAGGTGAACACACAGAGCCAGCTCTGAAAGCTCCTGTGCYAAACAGGGCCCAAGCTATCAAAAAGCAGGATGTCCTCAGTGCAACTCAGCACCATTCAGCTGCCACAGGAAATCAGCAATGCCTGAAAGAGCTGCAGACAATACATGAAGCAGCAGGAGAATGTGCTGACACGCACCCTGGTGCGGGGGAACATTCCACCTGATCCATCCCAAATGCAGAAAGCCTCCTCCTGGCCACAGCTTTTTGTTTAGGCAATCTGCAGTTTCCTTGTCTCACCCCTGTTACACAGCTAAATAGATTTTATGTCTGTTTTGCCCTGTTCTGTACCTGTGGCAAATACAAGAGCAACAATAAATAGTCACAGATCAAGAGAYAAGCTTTTGGCTGAGAGGATTAATTAAAATCTTTCTAGTGCCAAATGTGAAAAGGACAGGACATCTCTTTGCTGKTACAGAGCACTGCAATCTGTTACAGCTCTACTAAGGACTGCATTTTAGAGGCTATAAAGAAAAAATACATACTTTAAGGTCAGTCTTTAACACACTTTTTTTTCTTTTCTCATCTTTTTTTACACAAATCAAGCATGCATTTCCAGAACAAAGATAATCAGTTCCAGTCAAGCTCAAAGAATGTCTACCCTTAACTGCAAAATAAAACAAAGAGTTGGGAACTTATTAGTGATATATATAACTACAGCCTTGTATCTGAGAGCA
Organism: Malurus melanocephalus; assembly: GCF_030028575.1. Taxonomy (NCBI): domain Eukaryota; kingdom Metazoa; phylum Chordata; class Aves; order Passeriformes; family Maluridae; genus Malurus; species Malurus melanocephalus. The sequence continues at coordinate 560,980 of NW_026623681.1, read as the reverse complement.
AAGAGTTTATTACCTGTATTACTACTTTTGAAGGAAGAAGTGATTTATGGAAGTGTGCTGTGTCTCCACAGACCATTGCACTGGCAAATACAATACTGCAGGACTGGTGATACAAGTTGTTCCATGATTTCTGTATTAGTTCAGCTGCAACCAGAAGTTCCTCCTCAGGTGAGCTGTTGGGAGGGAGACTGGAGCTGATCCAGGTGGGTCAGTCAGAACCACAGCCTCACCACAACCATGTCCTGTGCCTAAGCCATCAAAGGGCATTTCTGCCTTGCCACAAATGGTGAATTTAGTTTCAGGAGATCTGTACCATRTGCAGGGCACAGCATTACTGCACATTCCAAACGCTGCAGGGAAGTAGGGCAGGAATTACTTGCTTTGTCCCAAGGACCATTGCCAGGTCAGGACCATACTTGCACACAGCAAATCCTGTTCTCATTGCCATGGTAAGACCAGGAGACAATCTGGCCTGTCCTTCAGACAGGCTACCAAACAGCCTACGAAAACATCACCTCTTTTCAGAAGGAATTAATTCTATTCCTCTTCAGTAACCAGTGTTTGGCTATAGCAAAATGCCCTGCACAGAGGGCCAAGAGAAAGAAGTTAGATTTCCCTCTCAGTGTTCATCTAAGAGATTGCCAAAAGTCTCAGGATCAAGCAAAGGCTGAAAAYCTGACAATCCCACCAGTTTATGATGTGCAAGCTTTCCTTGGGGTGGCTGGAAATACACAACCTGTGCTAAGTTCATGACACAGCATTGCTTGGGATCAGGCCCTTGGGCACCCAGAGAAGCTGTGGCTGCCCCTGGATCCCTGGCAGTGTCCAAGGCCAGGCTGGATGGGGCTTGGAGAACCCTGGGGCAGTGGAAGGTGTCCCTGCCATGGCAGGGGATGGGACTGGATGGGCTTCAAGGTCCCTCTAACCCAAACCACTCAGGGATTCTGTGATTTCTGCTGACTCTGCATTCCAGAGCTGTGTTATGAGGGAGATCATCTTCCACTGGGAAAAGAGAGCAAATAAAACAACTTCTTCACCAGGGGACTGCTGTTTCCTTGGAAGGCTGTTTTGAATTATTCCAAAACACAGCACACAACACCAAGATCCTGGAGCCCATAGCTGAGAACTCAGCAAGCTCCTGGCAGCCAAGTAAGGAGTCAGTCTAAGATTACTAACTCCAAAACTTCTGCGTTTGTGAGAGAATGCTCTCCCCAGAGAGCTTGTAGGACACAACTGTACATCAYCATCTGTACAGCACAAGAAATTCCTGCATGTCCCTGCACAGACCACGAGAACCCACATGCAGCCAGCACTGAGGAGAATCATGTGCCTTGTGTGTGCAGGAGGCAGAAGCAGTGCTGAACTTTGGGGGCAGAACCAGAAGGTACCARGGAATGATTTCAGGGTCACTGGGTTACCCAAGCTGTGACAAGGAGCAGTGAGGGAACCTGAGAGCAGGGACATACATTATTCACCTGATTCAAGCACAATTTCCACACAATAAGCTCTCTACCAATCAATTTTTGTGATCTCTTCTTTTTTAAAATCACAACTGACTCCAGTATATCTCATATTCTTGTATTCATGATACAAATCTGAGGCTTGACAGTGCAGGGTGTTAAAAAGCAACCAAACAAACAGGTCATAGCTTCAGTGGGAACGAGATGGGCATCACCATCCAAAGACAAATTCAGTCAATGCAGAACTCTGACAACAACATCCAGTGGGTTTAGTGCCAGTTCTAAGCTGGGTGTTGACTGTCTGATAGGCAAGKGGAGCTGGAGCTCAATGTGCCAACTGTGAAATCAAACAGATGAAAACACCCAACTCCTTGGTTAGTTTTGTAAATAAATTTCACAAAGGGATGCCAAGCAAGAAATGCATGTTTGTGTGTTAAACATAAATTATTAAAAATCCTCACTGTYTCTTTCTCAAGTAATTTGAGTCAAATCTGGTGTCTTATTATCAAAGACAAAACCTACCAGGTCTTTCTTCAAGGCAGTTTTGGTGCAAAGTTAAGGCATCAGTTTTGAACACTCCTTCCTGTTGCAGGAGGGTTTAATCATTACAACTGCAACTTAAAAACAAAACCCAGAACCCTCTCACCTCCATGTTTTTGTGGCTCCATGGCATTCTCCTAGCAGCCTCACCCAGATGCTTGCATTCTACATAAGTTTTGGTCAAAGCTATGCATTYTGATGGTGGTAGGTCACAGGAAGGCTCCCATGATGAAATTTTCAGCCAAGTTTGCCTAATGAGAAGTCTGTTAATTATGACATCATATTTGTGGTCTAAATTCAACTTCCAAAGAGTTTCACCACCTCTTTTTGAACAACWGCACACATTTACCTTGGACTAGTCTCTTAACATGTAGAAACCAATCTTTCRGTTTAAGCAACAATGTCAAATATTACACTAATGAAAATTCTGAAAAATATGAAGGAGTGGTGTGTTTTCCAGTTGTAACTTTACAACAAACACCGAGGTGCAGTCAGTGTGTCTGTTGCTCATCAGAAGTTTCACAGGTGAGGCTGACAGCCTGCAGGCTCTGCTGAAAACACTCAGCTCTCTGAAAAGACACTGATTTATAGAAAGCCTCTAAAACTACTGCAGCCTCATCAGAAGCTTAGTTATCAGTTTGACACCTGTAAAACTAAAATATTTAGAGTAGTATTTACAATACAGGTAATTAAACAGAACTTTGAATTGGACAGGGACTTTAACCCTTTATAATGACATCTTTAAAAGTATTTAGACACAACACTTGCAAGCTCTCTTTAAGGAGTCACCCCTGAACTCTCAAGAGAAGCTGTTGACTTGTACTACTCACCCTTGAGACTCACTGCAGCTTCAGCCACATTTTAAGTATGAAAAGTACATCTTCTTGTCTTTTGAAGAAGCTGTTTCAGTCAAACTTTTTGACAGCCAAGAGCCATGCAAAGTGATAAGAATAGTCAGTCAGCATTGTTCAACATAATTTTAATCTCCACTGAGGGAAAATTATAGAAACATGTTAACACAAACAGCAAATGTTTGGGGAAAGACCATATGGTGCTGTGATGGGGGTTTAGTTCATAGAAATGTCATCTAGAATTTTATAAAAATYATATGAAAGAATAACAACATCTTTCATTAACGTCAGACAGTATAGAAAAAATAAATCTCAACATTAGTCATACTCTGATGGTCCTTCTAGTAAGAAATTTAAAAGTRCTCTTTAATCCCAGTGTAGTAACTCAAGCTTAGTGCAATAGGTCAGATCTGGTTTAAAGCAGGTATTTATAGCAATTGTATAACTCCTACAATTGACAAACACCATGATCTARACATGAACACTAAATGAGGTAAGTATTATAATTAAACATTCCTTAAGTAGCTTACACAACAACTCTACTACAAGGTAAATCCTAGTGGAGGCTTCCTGTGAAGGAGTAACTTAAACACAACATAAAACCTGTAGTACAAATCAGTAAATACTTGAGAGTTATAAAAGCTCTTGCAAAATATACAGTTTAGTACATTTACAGCCCACTGCTACAAACAGTACCTAAAGCAAAATATATCAACTTGAACAAAGCCAAACTTTACAAGTAGTGCAACTCAATTTGCTTTGAATACAGTTTTGTTCCCAAATCCTCCCAGAAGTTCCATATAAAGTTAGCAMATGACCTTAATGTAGAAATGTCACWGTATTCCTAGATGAACAATAATGATGGATTTGGTTACCAACTATGACTGCACTAGAAGTACCATTATTACYCTCTGAGCAAATGAAAAACGCAGCACTAGTTAGGGAAAAATGATCTAAATGTACTCCTCACTGTTTTATACATGACAAGCTGGCAATAATAAGATAGCCTATACTTCTACATAGTTTTTCTGCAAGGCTGTTCAGAAGCCTAAGAYAGCTTTCATTTGACTGCAGTTTCTTTATCTGTGAGTTACAATGCACAGGAACTAYTGCCTGTCACATGCAGAGCTTGTTTCAAACACCAGACTGGTCATGGTGAGCCCTTATGGCTCCATTTGCAAGGATGGTGCCATAAGGGCTCACCATTACCARTGGATCATATTCTATTTCACAAGGTGTTTATGAGCAAGATTTAAGTCACTATCGACAACAGGAATAAACTATGACTTGACAAACTTTCCTACTAACTGTCCATGGCTTCAAAGCCAYAAACAAACTGCCCTGGCTTTTACAGTATTGCACTTCCCTTTAGTGTTAAACTAACAGTTGATGTCTGCACAGAACTCGTTTTATAMCATTATTTCAATTTAAAAAGCAATAAATAAAATCAGTATTTWAAAAACCCCATGAAACAGTAGCTTTAGTCCCTATTTCTCCCACCTCAGACCATGTTGCACCATCTGAAACAGGGCTGGACAGTCTTTGGATACCAACTGCATAATTCTTTCAGCATAACAGACCCCCCCATATCTATCAGAGAAGCAAATGAAGCTTTCTACAGCAATATTAGACACAAAGACAGTACCCTTGAGTGCATATCTCAATTAGCTTAAAAGGATGTGTTGCCTTAGCTGRAGATAAATTCAGGAGTCAGACACAGTTGCTGTGTGAGTGTATTGTCTCTGGGTTACCTCACTAACATTTAATGGCTCGTCACTGCAGGGACAAGTTGCTGAAGTCTTTAGCAGAGTCTCTGATCATCTGATCCACGCTGGAGCTGCCAAGTGCACAGGCTGCCCTCTCCTTGTCCAGCAGCCCCAGGCTGTGCAGGTTGAGGATGGAGTCGGCGATGATCCGCGCTGTTCTCTTCTGGTACCCGCCCGACGTCACCATCAGGATGGGGATCCTGCGGCTCCGCGCAGCCTTGAACACCAGCTCATCTCTCTTCACAATGCCCTGCAAAGCCACCACAGGGGAAAAAAGGGTTAGCAACAGCATACTTCAGTTCTAACCTGTGCTTTATGGATTTACAGTAACTTATAATCTAACTTTATGGATTTATAGAAAGGCTTAAACACTTATCAAACATCCAATACATTTTACAGTTGCAATTAAAAATTCATTTAGAAGTCCTGTTAGCTGGTTTACATGCATAATCGTTAAAAATCTCCAATCACACCCACCAGCCCCACAAAGCCCCAGCAAATCAAGTATCCTTGACTTGTTTTAGAGGACACAGCAGATAAAAGTCTTTAGTACAAATTCCTACAAGAATTCCTGCTCAAAGGACATAAAGTCTAAACTGACTGCAAATTTTACAAGTGTTCACCCTATTTCCCAGGTGAGGAATTGAGATTAGGAAAAACTGAATTCAAAGTGCTTTAGTTTGTGCTCAACTTGCACAGCACTCTCTGACAAAAGTTTAGTAACTCAATCAAGATTTCACAATCCTACGGAAGAACCCACAATTCAAATCAAATTTTACACATTCCCAATCACTGGTAGAATTTTAAGTCACAGTTTCCTTAATAAGAGCCTGTAGTTAATGCTAGAAGAATCCATGGCTAAACAGGGGAGTTGCAGTATGCAAGCAATGGTAAATCCATAAAAAGAAAACAAATGCTAAGTAATTTCTTACTAAGAGAAGGCTTTGGAACTAAAAAATGAAGATTGACCAAGAGGTGCTGTACTGCCACTGAACCCAGACAACAGCAGTGTGAATCTTCTGGATTTCAAATCAGCACATGTGGGGGAAAAACAACTTCAGAAATWAGTGGGAACAGAATTTAAATCTACTTTTGTAAAAACAGAGAGATCCAGATAGACGTAATTCATTACAAATCAGAAAAAAAACCCCAAAGCAAACAAAAAAACTAGCAACACAATTGACAATGGTTAGCTTGCAATGGACAGCACAGAACTAAAATAAGCGCAAAGCTGGAGAAAGGAAAAGGCATCACAATGCAATAATATCAAAAATTAAGGAAGCAGCAGCAAAAGTGTTTCAAAATTAACAGGCACTGCTCAGGCTGGTTAAAGGAAGAGTGTAAGTACATCAAGAAATAAAACCCTGCCATTAATTAGACCACAAACAGATGGTAAAGAATAAAATAAAAATGTAGCAGAAAAAAGTATCTTGTAAAACCACACAAGAGTATTGTTCATTGCACAGTTTGACACAGCCCTGTGAAAGAACCAGGAATAACAAATGAACAGTAAAACAAAGGAAACTGCAGAATTCTATGATCCTTAAAGGAAGCAACAGAAYTACAGAAGGAGCTGTAGGGCCATGGGGACCCAGCAGTGGGTGGCCCACTATTATCCCACATGGAACTGGCATCCACCACTGCTCTGGCAGCTCCAGTGGGAGCCTGGAGGAACTGAGGGAAAACACGGGCTTACTCCCACATTTCTGTGGAAAACAACAGCCTGGCATTGCTCCCTCTCCAAACAAAGGGAATAYGGACTCAGCTGATGCACTTCAGGTTTTTCTACAGCCTCAGGCACCAGCAAGCTATCACTCAGAGCACTCTGAGGAGCCTAATTCTGTAACAAGAGCTTAAAACACAAATGCTATCTTCAGGTGAAGAACAGAAGACTGGACTAAGGAACTTTGGAGAGCTGGGCTATTCAGGCATGATGCCTTTGCAGCACTGGGATTTCAAACCTTCACACATTCACTCCAGAGACAAGAACCCTGCCCMCAGTGCAGATACCAAAGGCCTGAGCTGCAGAAACCTCTTCYCCCTCCAGCTGCACAGAGAAATGGCACCCTCTGCCTTCCACCTCTCCATGTGGCCAGGGAAGCTGCTTCACCTTCTTTCCCCATCCTTMCATTGTCTACAAAGCACCCAGCAAGCTGCAGCAATTCGCTTTTCTTGGCAGTTAACACTGTTCCTTCTTCAAATGCAGAAGTTTGAATTGTTTTAAATGCAAATCTCAAAGTATCCTCCACCTATGAACAAGCTGATGCTTCCTGTGGTGGCCACTGCTCTCCAGAGGGCTTTGCTTCACCAAAGCAGACCTTGCACCTCAGGCCATCTCTTCTCCAAGGTCCCAACCAAGCAAGTCCAAGCCTTTCAGCTCTTCCTTCACGTAAGAGAACTGAAGAGAATGAAAACTGAACAGATCAAGTGGTGGCTTGATGACAGGGGAATCAGAGCTCACAATTCAAGCAAGCTCTTTTCATCATTGAAATGGTGGCTACTAAAGAGACCACAGGGTGAAACTGGTGCAAGACAGCACACAGGAACTGTGAGAGAAGGAATCACTAAAACCCACGAAAGAAATAAGAGAACTGTAAATTTTTGTTTATTTTAAGAAAAACAGACCGGTTACACCTGAAAGGTGAAGCCTTCTTACAGAATAACCAAAATTTGAGTCTGTTACCCAACTGGGAGAAAAAGTAAATTATATCTGTGAAGAAAAGAAACAAGAAAAAGCAAATGAACAGATMTTTTCCAAGAAGAGAGCCAGGATGCATACAACTGTTAGAACCACAAGGATAGTTTAAAACAGCTGGGAGTGCTACAGAGGAAATTAAGTGTGAGATACACACTGGAGGCAGATGACAAAAGAAATACATTGCAAAATTGGTCATATGAGGGAAGAAACAAACAAACCAAGCAGGGAAAATACAAGTCAGGTGAAGTGTGAAAATGCAGTACCCTCTCTGATTACGGGGTGTTGGAAATCAGTGTATTTTAGAGAGAAKATGAATGATACTGGAACAGGCACCAGGAAGAAGCAAGAAAAGGAAGGGTAAAAAAGCAAGGGAGCTGGATCTGAGTGAGGACACTGTGGCCCTTCCCTTGAGGCTGCAGCCCCAGGGAGCAGCAAGGCTCACACAAACCTGGGGRGAAATGGCCAGTCCTCCCAAGGGATCCCCATCCAGAATGTCTGTGCCAGCGTTGTAAACAATGACGTCAGGTTTGAATTCGTTCAAGGCTCCTTCCACATGAGTGTGGACCTTCTGCAGGTACTCTGTGTCCTCTGTGCCCCACTCCAATTCCACTTTGCGTTTTATGGCACCTGAGGGAAAACAAACCAAGCACTGCTCAATAAATAAAGCATTGCTTTGAAAGAAAATGCACAATTTAGGTAAGCAAGCAAAAAAATTACATTTCTGGAAGCTCTCTCAATACACTGCATTTTCACAAAACCTTGAATTAAAGAAAATTATTCAACTACTTGTTTTCCAAGCAAATRTAAAGCATAATGACCTTGAAAAAATCCCATTGAAAAGAGAAAATTAGATGCAGGGAAAAAAAAAATCYGAGATGYAAATGGAAAATGTTACTGAAAGACAGCTGATCTACAAGTCCAGTCACCCATCAACAGAGAAATCATAAAGAAAATYATTAACTTAAAAGTAACCTAAATAAAGCATAAGGCAAAGAAAACACTGAACTGCTATTGCAGAGRAAACAGCTGGTGGAAAAAACAAGATAAATATCACTGAGAAATTATGAAGATGTTTTATTTTTATCACAACACTCAAAACTTCACAGCAAGGGATCATGAATTTATGTGAATTGCTTTATGAATGTRTAACAAGATTCAGCTTTGCCCCAAGCATTTTCAATTTAATGTTCTTACCCTGTAATTCTACCAGAAGAGCAAATACCAATTCTTAATTTAAATCAAATTATTTCTAATGCTTCTAATAAAGCAATAGACATAGAAAATGAAGGCTGAGAAGGTAAAGGAGAGAAACCCAAGGTTATGCAGCCGAGTTTGGGGTGCTTTTATGGAGGGATGTATGSCTCTCCATCTGAATTAATCAAATCYATGTCAGAGCTGTTCCAAGGTATGACTTCTGCCTCTCCACACCCTCTGCCTTGAGTTAAATGATGTGGAGTCTTACATTTTAAACACTGATTCAGCCCTCACCATGTGTGCAAGAATACATTCACACTGAATGACATTTAATTACTCCTGTGATTGCTGCCTTTTGTTCTGCCTTCCATCCTTGTTCACCATCAGTAAAGCTTTTCTTTTTCATTCTGTTATTTTATATTGCATCAACATTAGTTTCAAAGATTTTTCTCTTTTTATGGTATTTTCCTGAATTMTTTTCCTATTGTTATAGGAAAGTTCCTGTAAGTCTGCACAGGGTAAGCCTCCTGRGGGTAAGGAATCTGCTGAATGGATGGAGCTCCAGAGGAGGGAGCACATGARGACAGACAGGTATTGTTGTGATGAAACATGAAGAAGCTGAGAGACTGTGAACAGGATTCTGTGTCTTGCCCTCACTACAACCAAGGAACTGCAGGGTTCAGTCCTCACCCAGATCTGGGAGCATAGAGGGACAGTGGGATGGGGCTGTAGGGTGCAATGAACACAGCCTTTGCATGTGCTGGTGGCCTTTGGTCCACCTGCTTATCAGTGAGATTTCTCAGCTCTGTAAATGCTGCTCAGACCAGGAATGAGGCTTCCTCAGGCCTGAACTCAGAGGTTCAGCTGTCAGCCTTTCCAGCTCACCCTTCACTAAACTAGTCCTACTTCTTGTCTGTCCTTTCTCCTTCTAAGCTTGTGCAATTCCACACTGCTTCCCCMGAGGGACTCAATGTGCTTTTGCAAGGTGAGCTGCTCCCTTTTTGCCCTTCCTTAATGAAGTGCATGGGGCAAAAAAACGTGCAGAAGAAGTTCCTGCAATAAAACATGGACAAAACGGGCAGGAGGTCCAAGATGACAGTGATCAGTTGGAGCTTACCCTAGGGATTCAAACTCTCATGTTCAAGCCTCTAGCCTCTTCAAAGAGATTCCCTCTGTGATCCCATCTATGCCTGGTCACCTAGCAGGAAGGGTTTAAGGGATTTAGCCACAAAAATCCTATTTAGACATTCTTATGCAAACTGCAAGGAACTACATATTCACATGGCTCTGGCCCAGCCTCMTGCACCTCATCCTTCATCTGCAGARAGGGAATGCTGSTATTCAGTGTGGTACTGCAGCTCAGTGGCTCAGATTTGSTAACAAGGACTGACTCTGTTTTGGCCTTAATCATCTGTTCAAATATTGCCATGTGATATATGAACAAAAGGATGCTTTTCTTGGAGGAAATAAACCCCCACATTTGTTTCCCATTTGTCTGCCTCCAGACATAGTGCGCTTTAAATGATCACTTTTTTATTTAATACCTTGAAATATGACAATTCTCAAAATCTTTAGTCAAAAGACAGCAAAGCAATGCACTGCACCTAATTCTTGTCACGAATCCAAATGAAGTAGGTTTTTCAGAATGACAGCATCTCTGAAGGAATCCAAGAGCWGAACAACTCCCCCAGCAACCCCTGACTCAGTGAACACATTAAGCCCAAAATAAATGACAGTGTTAACAGAATCAAAAATTAAATAAACTTGGGGCTTTTGCATTCCAATTTAACCATTATCAAAGCCCCACTAATTAATTGTGGCAGGTCACAAGACACAATAGCCATATCACAGCAGGGATAAACAAACCACAACCCAAATGAATCAAGCACCAGCTCTTAACGTGGGTATGACAAGGAAGGGGGRAGTCCCCACCCCTGCAGGGATTTAACAGTGTGAATGTGACACTTGGGGACACGGGTCAGTGCTGGCAGTGCTGGAGGAATGGCTGGACTCAACCTCAGAGGGCTTTTCCAGCCTTAARTTCTATGACTCTGTTCCAAGGCTTCCTTTGCTTCCCACCTCGTGTCRCATTCAGATGCAGCTTTGTTTCCTACACAATTATCAAACGGGGTCTACTGGCAACACATGAATATGTTATAACTTAAACTTTCAAAAGAACACAAAATCCTTTTGCACAGTATCAGCTAATCCTTGATGAGTTCTCTCATAAATGTTAYGTAAGGGAAAGATGAAGTTCTAACAACTCTCTTAAATAAAAGGATTATTCAACTCACTCCTCCAAATGTGGCACAGGTTTCGGAATGGACTGCTGACAGCATCCACCSAACACCAACCACACCCTGAACTCCAGAAAGGCAGTCAGGAAGTGAGGGAAAACACCACAGCATTAACACCATTGTGATATATCACAGTGATCAGTGAAAATGATGTGAAATTTGAGAAGGAAAAAAAAAAAAACTAATTAACCTTATTGCAAGGAAGCTTTGTAGCAAATAAAGAAGTCATGTAACAACACAGTAGGTCTCATACATTTGGGAAGATGAATTTCAATTATACTCACGTTTAGCAAAACCATCCCCTGGATAAATATATCTATTGTACGCATCCATAATATAAACCCGAGGATCATCCATAAAGTCCCTCTCATGGCCATTTCCCTGAAGGAAATTTACAGTTAGCTATTCCTAGCATGCCAACACAGAATTAAATACACTGCAAATTCTAGAGTAATTAACACTACAAAAGTTCTAATATTCAGAACTCCTGTGTCATTCTTGTATTTATAGCCTTGGAGGTTATTTTGAGGTGTGGAGTTTTGAGGGATTTGACAGTATCAGTCTGAAGACTGCAGGTATTACCATAAACAAAATCCTTGTATCTCTGTGAAGGTTAATTAGCATAGATCTTATTACACATGTAAGAAAATAAGCAAAAATGAGAAGCTAATTGTCCTCAGCAGCATCACAAAGGCAACTGTGACCACTAAACAGATCCATCATCTTTCAACTGTGCAAGAAAAGGTCGTTTTCAACTGCTGCAGGGATACTGAGTATTCTTATGTAAGRATTAATGAATAAATAAAGCAGACTACAGCTCTTCAGATAACTCAAGCCTGGGTGAGATAAATAATCCCTGGAAAAATTACATACACTAAAGACCCAACAATTTAACACCAGAAATTCCTGACAAAAAATTGTACTGGGTGTAGAGAGGGATGCTCAAGAGAAAACTCAGATTTTAWATCGTTCCCCCTCCACATTTCTGAATTTAAATACTATTATTTTGGCTCTCACTTGAGATTTTCTTCATTAATATAAAAATCATTTTACCACAGCAATCACCAAGATCATTTTGTTTAAATCAGTGTATCATACAGGACCACAATCCTGTCCCCTGAATTTCATTTATACTACAGAAACAGGCATTTCCATATATATATCTGCTGTAATTCAGTTTTTATGCTAAAAAAATGGCAACTCTATTTCTTCAGCATCTTTGGTCCACAAATAAACAGTTCATGCACACAAGCCTAGGAATATGAAAGCCTCTGGGGGAACCATTTCCTTATGAAAGGTGAAACTCACCACTGCACTAAGAATTGGCATAGTGACGAGATGAGAATATCTGCATCCTTAAACAGGATCTGCTGYGCTACTTCACACACCTCTCGTCCCCCAAAGAAAGGAAACAAGAGGKGATTTAATGTGCACACTGACACTACCAGCACATCTGAAAACCAAAATACATTCCAAGAATTTTTCAAAACCAAACAAACCAACCATTCCCATATAGCACAAAACAAATCCACACCTTGACAGAGAGGCTGAAGAGAACCTGAACAAAAAACAACTTTCTATTGCATAATCTATGTCCTGTTATGGYAATTTTAGGACACAGATAATAGAAACGAAAGAAGATGAAAAACTTACAGCCACTAGGCATCCTCAGTGCTACAGAACTATATAAAATTATTTCTTTACATATAAAAAATTACCTGAAAATGCCTCAGGTTGGACATCACCTTGGCACATTACCTGCTTTTCTAAAAATACCATTTCCATTCTTTCAGGACTGATTTTGCAAATCCCACCAAAGCTGAGATTTGGTCTCAGTACCAACAGTAAATCACTTCACCAGATGAAGAGGGATGTATCCTTTACTCCATTTGCCTGAAGTCAAGCTTAAAATGAAACCCCTGAAGGTCAGATCACTCCCCTGCAGAGGCTGCTGCAGTGACCAGTGTTCTGAACTAGTTGGAAYTGAGTCTGGAGAGATCCTTGGTTCTCATCCCCAGAGACTGTGAGTGCAGCACAGCAATGTTTTTAYATGTAGCCACATGATGGAGCTGCAACTCAGGTTAACTTTATTAAACTGGMTTAAGAGCCTTTTGGACCATAAAACAATCCAACAATCAACTCTGCACAGTTTTCATAATCTCTGATTAACTCTGTATTCTGTGAGTTTATACTCGTATTAAGAAAAGGGTATTTATCATACACTTGTATTTCAAGTAAAACATCAGCACCACTSAATACATGTAAACTACTCACCTGATGGGCATCCAGATCAATAATTGTGGCTCTGGACACTCCTTGTACTCTCTCAAATAAGAACTGGATACATAAGCAAGGAAAACATGGAGAAATTGATGAAGTCAGGTGACAAACTGAACTGGAGACTCCAAGATTGCACAGTACATGACTGTAGTAATTTGAATGTAGGCTGTATCTATTTGTTTCAGTCACCAAATAAACCGAGACATTATTCTCATACATTTAATTACACATCTCATGATTTGATATAAGTAGATATTTTTTGTTAAAATAAAATCCCTGTAYATTTCCACCAGATAAAACCGAGAGACCAGGCCCACCCAAGGATCAGAGYTGATGGTGGCACTGGTACTGTCAGAGGCTGGAGTGGGACCAGTGACAGCGTTCAAAAAAGCTGCAAAAGCCTAAAATTCACTATTTAGGAAAAGCTGCCTTAAGGATTGCACGCTTTAGAGCCACTTTTAGTGACTCTCACTTTTAGTGAGAATTCATTTCTCATTCTGTCTGGGAAGAAAAAGACGTTTTTTTACTTCTTGGAGTCTTAACTTTGCTAAGCTACTGTCTTTAATATAGACGTGGAAAAACCCAAACATTTTGTAATACCTGTCACCCACTATAATTTCTCAATCTGTATTTTAATGGTAGGTGAAAAAAGAACACTGTGGATTATTTTCCTGCAATTTACCACCTACAGAAATTAGGATGTTATGTCACATGGTGTGCTGCAATCATTACAGCTCTTTAATGTTTGATTATTACTGATACTTTATAAATATTCTAGTATACAAATATACCATAGCTCATTTGATAAAAATAAGCCCTAATTGCAGAAGGCTCTTACTTCAGCCATTCAACAGCTAAATACCAAATGTATTCATTCCCATTTGGTGACTATTCTGGAGTCACTCACATTTTTATTCATGAATCTGAACCAATCTGAGCCCTGTATGGTGCCGCCTGATTCAGAGAGAGGATTTTTGTCTCTGCACTTGTCTTGACTGTAACCACTTAAACTCAGGTGGRCTGTCCAGTTTCACCTACAAGGCCAGGAGAATTATCACTGAGGATATTAACAGTCCATTGGTTTGATTTGGGGTGGGCTTTGCAAGACAACATTATCAATRCAATTACACTGGTGCATATTTACACTGATAATTCTGACCCCTGCAACTCTTCCCTTCCACTTCTCAACTCTGCATATTCCTACTCCTACCCATCTGGAGGGAGCTTCATTTTCTCCTATTAGGATGTAAATGAGTTTCTAGGAATTTATGTAGATTTTTCCTTCATTTGCACAAACAGCACAAAACAGTGGTTTAAGAGTAGYTCTTACCTTAATAGCCAGTGTAATGTCAGCATATGCACAAAATCCTCCACCTTTGTCACTGGAGCAGTGATGAAAACCACCCCCTGATGGGAAAATGGTAAAGGGGTGAAAAGTCAGGTACTAAAAACATTGATGGGCTTTGCAAAGAGAGAGATTATTTATATGGCAGGCACAAGTAACATCATTATAAGGACCTGGAAACTTCTTTTCCATGCTGAACATCAAAAAACATATTACAAAAAAGAAATTAAACCAAACCAACAAAAAAAAAAAAAAAAAAAAAAAAAAAAACCAAACAAAAAAAACACAAAAAAAACCCACAAAAACCCCAAACCAACCAAACAGAACAAAAAATCACCCCAAACAAAAAACCCCAACCAACCTCCTCCCAAAAATCCAACAAAAACCCTACAAACAAAACAACCAAAACAAAGCAAAAACAAACAAAAAGCCCTCCCACAACTACACATAAAAACCCAAACCCAAAAATAAAAAAAGAAAATCAACCAAAAAACCCTAAGGATATGGTGTCATTATCTGCACACGCCTTTGACTTCTACAAACACTCAGACCAAAAGAAACATTAAGAGCCCCTCTTCAAAACAGAAAACACACACACGCTTTAAATGGAAAATGCACTGAGAGCTCCCCCTCCCTGAACATATTTTTCATTTAATAAATCAGAACCTTTTTACTGAGAAATCCACTAGACATATTTAAACAAGAAACTTAACAAGTTCATTCTATGTATCAGGATAGGACAGGTTTTGGGGTTTGCTTTTAATGTCTATTCAGTTTTTAATAAYAGATATTCACTTTGTAGGAGACAGGTGCAAGAAATAAAGGATAAATCCCAGAATTGATGAGCTCTATGAAAACAATAAGCTAAGGCTGGTATGACACAAATTTTGCTTCAGTGGTTTCCTGGCTCTGCACTGCTACTTGCTATGGGCAGAGGAACACAWTTATGTTTTTACTATATCCTTCATAACCTGGCTATTCAAGTCTTTTTCAGGAAAAACTGCACAGCCAAAAATAGACACTCCTTGGTCCAGCTCTGCTCTTCCACAGTACAACCCATCCCTTTGAGCCATTATAAAATATACATTAGCTGATGATAAGAATAATGAACATTATTTTATAATTTGTTAGCAAGTATTTAAYTGAAACACGCCAAACGTTTTTTCTCATTTTTTCCCACTACTTCCATCCACTTTCCCTTCTAAGTAATTCATAAATTTCAGTTACCTTTTCTTTCCAAAAGGATTTTATTATAAAACTGCAATAGTGAATGAGAAAACAAATTTGTTTTGTACTTTGTCCATGTATTTTGTCCATTTTTTTAATACTTTGGAGTGGATTTTGGTTAAACATAACCATCACTTTCTTTTATAATAAACAGAATACACATAATGTAAAGGAAAATCAGATGCTTTTACCCACCCTATTGTAGGTAACATTGATGCCCTAAGTTTGTACTTACCCACATTGATGGCCCAGCCCCTATCCACAGCAAGTTTTCCTGCCTTAAAAAAAAAATCACAGTTGGAATTCCACAAATGAAACAGGCAACACTTAACAATGTCTGCTCCCACCCCAAATCACTCCTGGCATTCCAACATGCTCGTGGAATTTTTGGATCTTTTGTCACTGGAGGTCATTCTGAACCAGATCTCTGAGTACAAACCTTACAAAACTCTCCTCAGCATAAGGAGCTCAAAGAATATTTGTGATGTCATCTGTATTTCCTTCTCTGGCAACTGGAAAAGGGAAAGTGCAGTGCTGGGAACAGTAAAAAACAGAAGTTCCCAATGTCCCTCCTGCTCATTTACAAATAGGAGGAATGGAAGCTTAAACTACTAGAAACATAGAAATAAAAGAACCATATTTCCAGCTAGGGGTGGGGCCAGACAAGTGCTCCAGTATGAAGTGTCCTGGGACTTTTTATTTTTTAAAAGATAGAACATGCAGGATATAAAGTATTATCAATCTTTTCCCCTCCAGTACAGGAAAACAGTACCTGTATCTCTTCTTTGAACTCAAATGACATTCAGGGAAGGGAAAGACAAAGAAGAGATACACAAGGCTTAAATGATGGAATTTTAACTGAAAAGCCTGATTATTTTGGCCAGGAAGAGTCAAACAAGTGTTTAAGTGCAGCATTCCTTAACTGCTCTGTTAAAAGTAA
>NW_026623681.1:519416-544232 GCF_030028575.1 Malurus melanocephalus | reverse complement strand
CCAACCCATAAACATGTAAAAATGGATTATTTTTTGTCCATAGGCACAGAAAGAACAAACTACACTTCATATACAAAATGAAGTTTGGATAGTTATGAAGTCTTTATAACCAATATTTACATTTGAACAGTTTTAATTTAGTACTAGGACAACTATTGGGACAGTAAACATGATCCTGCTATGACCATGCCAACTTACACAAATTAGATCTTGGGGGAAAGATTGCAGTTTCTGAACTAAAAAACCCATTAAGTCCCAGGGAGAACACATTATCTGCAATTTATCACACTTCCTAGGGATTCCTCACTRAAACCCAATCTTCTCATATTGCTAAAATATCATTAAAAAGTAGAGAAACTCAACAGGAATTTTTGTAATAAACAGGCCCATCAGGAATAGCAGAAGATTACACTTCCGACTTGTACTGTACAAATGTTATTGTCTGATGAACTAAAATTGCTTTTCAAGTACATACTCATTTCCCCATAATGAAAAAAAATGGTAAACATAACAGCATATGGCATCAAGATGAATCCCAAAGCACCCAGGAGTGGCATCCATATGTCAGGAGCCATGASACAAAACAATTAGTGGCTGCCTCTTCTACCTGACCACATTTCTAATTGGTGAACACACATGTATGTTAAAGTTAACACAAACACAGTGAAAAACATCACCAAACCATGTAGAAGTATTGCCTAGCTGGAACCAAGCTGAAAGAGATTTCACACACACTGAGCTCGTGTCAGGAAATAACCACGATAGAGCACCAGGAAGCTCTAAACTCTTCCCAAGGAGCTCTCTCTTAGACCCTTCCCTTCATTCCTGTGACAATCTCACAGAGAGTGTGGCTGTAATTAGAGGAAACTCTGCAGGTCCCTGCTCAGCAGAACTTGCACTGAGTGACAACCAAATATTTTTAAGCACCTTGAACTGTATTAAATTCTTTCTCCCTCCTCATCACTGCTTTTGCCAAGTCACACCCACTAAAGGAGGCAGCACTTTTGTTATCTGGCCTATCATCATAATCCAACACATCTACAGACTTATCCAGAACCTATCATGCTCATTCAGAACTCATATCCTTAAATTGTCCTTAAAAAGAATTGGTTTAACATTTTAGTACTTTTTCTGATCCTGTCATGCTTAGGCAGTCTTTCAGGAATCACCAAAGCATCAGGCATTGCTACACTGTACAAACACCTTCACATATTTCCTTACCTCAATATTCTTTGACTTTAAATAACATCCAAGTAGACAGAGCAASACAAGAGAATTGAAGTAGAATTAAGAAATGGGATTTAAGTGGTGAGAAGAGCAATAGATGGAGAAACAGAGTCCCCTGTCAGCAAGACAGATATACTTCATACTTTTTAAAAGAAAGTAATTCCTGTTCACAAGCCTGGATTAAAACCAGACTCATCAACCTGCAAAAAGGTACCTAAAGAGTGTAAATGCCACAGTGCTCACTATGGTCTTAATGATTTAGGAAGAAATCACTGGCCATTTTTATTTAACAGCTCAGAGCAGTAAGTAGCAATTAAGTCACTTCTCACAGACCATTCCAGCATCAAGGAGTTGACTCTGACCTTTTTGTCCCCTATCTCCATGTTCAAAAACTTACAGGAAACCTTCCTCTGCTACGATTACAACTCTCCTCAAACCATAAACAAGAGTTTCCCTAACAAATCCATATTTATGTCCATACATTTTTCAATTACTTTGCATACTCCACAGTACGATGAGCAGTTCCATGATGGACACACCACAGTCCCCATTATCAATAATAAAAAGCACCAGTTTGCAACACAGCCCACACATGATGACCTACTCCAAGTCCCTGGAGAGCTCCAGATTGTTAAATATCTATGACCAGTGTTTTAGACAATACAAAGAGAGTCAGGATGACATGTTCAGAGCAGTAGAAGATGCTTCTCAACCTTGACAGTAGGTATTTAAATGTAGTCACAACTTGTCCAGTCCATTCTATTCCTTTCTCTGCCACCTTTTAATAACAACAACTGGTGGAGTTACACWCTTGCAAATCCAGGTGGATGGGACACAGATTTAACAGCAGTTATAACCTACTGAAAGAAATAGCTATTTTCCCCAATAAAGAGTCAGGCATTGAGTAGATCGACCAGTAAAAATATACCTCCAATAAAAAAAATAAAAAAAATAAAAAAACCAAAACCTCAGGGTATTTAATTTTGCCCTAAAACCTGGTAACAACTCTATACTTTCATTTCACATAGTAGAACCCAAGAGGCTGAAAGTCAATAGTGCCCAGATCCACTTGTACGCACAAATGACAACCTAATGTCAAGCCCCAATGAAACCAAAGAGAACGTGGAGAACTGCTTCACAAACCTCTGGGCTCTCTCATCATTCTCCTAGGTCAGACACACTCACAGATCCAAGCTTTACTCACTCACAGATCCAAGCTTTTCCCTTGTTTCTAAACACTGTACTGCACTGCCTTTTATGCACTAGCCACAGAAGACCTTTTTACATTATTTATGTCTTTAATGAAATCTCAATACAATCACAAAGGGAAGCATTTAAAAATCAGAAACCTTGCTTTCACTTTAGATTACTGTGTACCTACATTTCTGTTGATAGAAATGGAAGCTACATGTCAATCTATTTCCAAAAATCCATTTATGGCTTCCYAGCCTCACTCACCCTTGATAYCCAGGAGTTGCAATAAACCCTACTCCTGTATCTGGCACGGCAGCACTGTAAAGGCTTGCCAAGCCCAGGATAGTGGGGCAGTAAGTGGCTTCAAACAGGCAGAGAAAAAGCAACACAAGCTGCAATCCTTTCCACTTGCACCCACTGTCACAGCCACCTTTAGGAAGAGGTGCTGATAAGTAAAGATCTATTTGTGCCATAGTATTAATAACTTCAGATAGGATTATTTGTCTTCCATCTGTTTCAGCCCAGTGAGACAGGACTGGTCCCATCCCCTCCCAGCATCAAACTGGAGTTTCTGAACTCCAGTAAGACACGAACTGACAGAAACAGGACACAAAAGATCCCACTTGTTCMTAGTTTAAAATTGCAAGGGCATCTTTTCCTCAATACATGCTTTAAATAACTCATTTTTGCTCCAACTATTCACTGTTTTCTTTCCTCCTACTTCCTTAACATCTCTAATGGAAATGCCTGGGAAAAACTAAATGTCCTGTGACCCTGGCACAGCTCTTGTGAGCAGAGCCCTCCTTTCACTCAGTAGAAGACAGCTTTGCTCAGACGAAAGAGGCTAAATCTCATTTGAGCTCAGCTGCTTTTGCAGCATTTACAATAGAAAAAGTAGGAAAACAAAAATCATTTAAAAGAGCAAGGTGATAGCATTTTAAAATTTAAGGACTTACCTAGTCCCAACAACAAGCAAACCATCCATCTCTCCCCCTAAGTTTCAAGGTCATTTGGTAAATAAATGCTTTTAGAAAGTTTCTAAATTATCGATTTTGAAGCCTCCCACTCCTAGAATTTGCCTGGACTAGTACATTGTTTAAAACTGTCTGAATTTCTCAATTTGCTGCCACATCCCTCCCTGCTTGCCCAGGCTCCTCCTCACTGTCTCTCCTGCAAATTCAGACCATGAGCCCAGTGATGTCCTTCCCTAGCAGGTGCCAACAACAGCAAACTGTGCTCGTGTTCAGAACTCTGCACTGCCCCACTTCCCTCCACAACAATCTGAGTTACAGAAACAGCACAACTCCCAGCTTTACAGTGTTTGAGCAACAAATTTAAATACGACAAAAGTGGATCAAGAGCATCTTACCATTATTGTTCCTCCTGTCTGGGTTCGTAGAGGTTTCAGAACTTTTCTCTGAACAACAAAATTGGGWAGAAAGGCAACCGGTGGAATTTCTGTGATTGTAGCCACAACAAATGACCACTGCAATGGAGAGAAAGAGAGTTCCAATTAACGTAGACACTTAGCTCTCTCGTTAGTTGTTATCTACTAAATAAGGTGCTCATAGGTCCTCAGTAAGATTTTTTATATTTTTAGATGGAAGCGAACACACCAGTTATTAGTGGCCTCCAAAYAGGTCCATCCTCAAGTTTTTAACTATGAGAATCATCTATTTCMACATTTTATTATCGAACAGTAATTCTTCAGGAACCTAGTGTTTCAGAAAAATCTCATATCCCTCAGATTGGGAGGAAGAATTGTAAAATGTCCTTCAGCTACACTTGATATAKTGTTCAAACCGAAAATATCTATTCCTGTGTGGAATCAAAAGGAYAGAACAAGGAGAAAGCAAACACAAACAGACAACTGAACTAAGAAGCTGAAATACTTAAGTGAACACACAGTGCAAACTTTACCACAGAGAACTGATTCAAATTTATTTAGCATATTAAACACTTCTGGAAAATGTTTCAAGGAAACATTCTGTTTAAAAGTCTTCAAGGTTAGAACACAAAATATTTGCAATATGTAARTGCTTTTTTTGCAAACACACTGATTACTTCAAAGAACTTCCACTAACACTGCTACCAGTGATAACACTGCTAAATATATTTCAAAGCACAAGTCACAAGCAAGAATACACCTGTTCAACCAGGACTGGAACATTGAGGGACCAAGGATTATGAGTTACCACCCTGCACAAAGACTCTGAACAGATCCTGTTTTCTGCAACAGYGGGAATTTTAACTGGACTGAGGGCATTGGCTGCACCATTACACAGCTGCTCACAGTTGGCAGGATGTACATGTGGGCAACTGGAACCAAAGACAACAGCCCCATCTCAGGGTCTTTTGATGCTCAAAGTAATTTCCCAGTTACCAATACTTAAATTTCCAAGTACTACTGGGTGGGGTGAATGGGTGGCATTATTCACACAGTGCCTAAGTCTCCTAACCATATTTTGCCAACAGGTTCATTTTAAGCTCTCACTACTTTTATATTTGCAGGACATTATTCTTTTATCATACAATCAGCTGTCCATTATAAGATGATTTAATTATTTTTTAGTCCAGTCAATCTTGATAAAGTCCCTTTGCAAGACATTTTAGCTTTTGAACAAGCACGTTATTAAAAACTACATTCAATCCTGTTGTTCTAAAAGGGAACTGAAAAGGTCACATCTGGATAAAAAAATAAATTTTAACTCCAATGTGAATTATGATCACACAGGAAGTTTTAGAGAAGTTTAAAGTTAAATTAATGTCAACAGGGAACAGTGGAAGCAATGACTTCAACAAACATTATGCAACTGCAGATTTTTAAGGGCAGGTAAGAAATGCAGGTGTGGTGGGAGCAAGGAGCAAGCAAGGCTTGCTGCTCACACCTAAGCCATTCCCACTCACTGCTCCACACATGGGCCTGTGCTGAGGTAAATAATTCCCAGCAGTTTGGGGAAGCCATTGACTGGGAGGAAAGTCCTGGGGCTCAAGAATGCAGCTACAGATGTGGGAAAATGCTTCTCCAAAACTACTACCTAGTAACTCAGAAATGTGTGGAATGTTTTATGTTTTTTTTTTTCTTCAGCATATTAGTTTTGTTTTCCAGCATTTCCCACAATAAATTCCCACACTAGCTATGTAGAGACTAAATAAAAAAAGCAAAAGGAATTGGTTTTATATAATTGTATACTTTCCCATGTTGTAAAAAAAAAAAAAAAAAAAAAAAAAGAATTAATTTGAATACATGGAGACTACATCAATCATGTTTTCCAGACTGCCAGCTGCCTTCCGTAACAGCAGTCTTCACACACATCACTGTCCTTTCACAGAAAACAAACCCTTCAAATGATTTTTTAAATTACTCTTTTTCATATTCATATATTATGATTGTATACATCAGAATAATATCAGCTACTTTTTCTATATTTGCTCTCTCTCAGCCATCATCAAATTTCTTCCCTGCAATTTCTTCCCTTCCCTGAAGCTGGACAGGACTCAGAGCAAGCTGGTCTAGGGGAAGGTGTCCCTGCCCATGGCCGGGGCTGGAATGAGATGTGCTTCAAGGTCCCTTCCAACTCCAATCAGTCTGGGATTCTATGAAATTACTGATTCTCCACTGAAGTTTTGCAGAGCTGTAATTATGTGACTTACAAATTAAAATTTAGTCTGKATTTTGGGAAGAGCAATAACCATAAATAAACACTATAAATAAATACTATGTCTTCACTTAGTCTTAGTTATCAACTCCATTTAGCTCTTTTATTGCTACTACTGTAAGACTTTTAAAATTATTTATCTTTCTAYATTTTGAATAAATAGTTCAATGAATTAAGTTTTTATTAAAAAAAAATCACTCTCCATTTTGTTAAAAGGAGAAAAGCAGTCAGATTAACTCTTACTTAGCTGTGTTTTCCTTTAATAAATGCCTCCTACCATATTACCTATTGGGCAACATCGTTACATTTGGCTCAGTTTAACCTTATAGCAAGATGCTACACTCAAAAAAAAAAAAGAAAAAAAAAAGGAAGGTGGTAATAAAAAAATCCTAAAATAACCACAGATTAAGAGTTTTTCAGTTTCCTTACTTAAGCAGAAACTCTATAACAGATACATTTAATGAGGATATTTTTGTAAGATTTTTTCTTCTAAAGTATTACTACTATTAATTCCTTAACTATAAAACTCTTCTCAGGAAGGTTAGACATCTTTAATTCATTAATCTTCAAGGACTAAAAGTTAAACTGGAAAACTAATATGAGGAAGATATAGATAAAGCTAAAGCAATTGCTTTTATTCTGATATCTCCTGCATTAATACAAACAGATCACCAATGATCAAACCCAACCTCTGATGTACTGCCTTTCATCTTATGCATTCATTGCATTTCAGCATTTTAAAATGGCCAACAACAGACAAATTTWWWAAAAAGGCAATTTTGTTCTTCAATATCTAAATTTAAACTGTATTTAATTCTTTGCTAAATTCCTGGAGCTAGTCCCAGCTTCAAGGGAAAGTTCAAAGATCCAACAGCAAGCAGCTCACGTGATTTATATTTAGAAGCTTGCCTGAGACAAAGCTATCTGGATCCATCTTCAAGCAAGTATAAAGCAAGGATGTTTTCAGCTTSAATTAACACAAGATAAAATCAGGAAGGACAATGGAAAGCTTGCAGTTTTCACAAAGTTTGCAGCCAAGGTATGAAGGCACAGTTAGCACCTGGAATCAGGCACTGCACTGGCAGAAGTGATGACAACCAGTGATGAACCCAAGGAAATCCACCAAAAAACAGGTCTGGCTGGTGCACCAGTATCCCAGCCAATGAGCAGGAAACATTMAAAAGGAAGAAAACAAATTGCTGTTACTAAATGCTCCTTGTCCTGATGAGCTTTGCCAGCTGCTTTCGCTGCACAAAAGGTTCCACAGCACTTGCACATTGAAGCACACAGTGTAACACTGAAACCTGTCAGACCTTGCTGCCCAGGACTGGCATTCYTGCTTGGCATTTTCTCCACACAGACTTAAATATTACACATCTTTAAAGTAACACTTTTGTATATTTCTACAGACCCTTACCTGACATACTTTTACATGAAAACTTAGGGAGAAAAATTATTTATCTGCTCTCACAACCTTCTTAACACTTTACAGCAGAAAAGCACTCAGCTTCAACTTGTCACCCATGAAGTTCGAAAATCTGAGCAAGGAAAAAGCACAATGGAGGGAGCAGAGACAACAGAAGACAGCACAAGAACTGCATGAACTGAGGAACTGGACATGGAATTCTCAGCACCTCTGAACGTATCCATTTCATCCAACTCCAGCCCACGTGTCTGCATCTGCTGAGCCCCTAAGGCAGCACAYACAGCATTCATTCTGTGTGGTTTACCTGAACACCTGATCCAGCCACAGGTACACAGGCTCAGTTGGTGATTCCATGAGCCTCTTCCTTTTCCCTGCACTGCTCAGAGTCCTCCCAGCTGCCCAGGCCCCTRCCAGGACTACCACAAGACCCAGGTACCTGTGGCAGGTAAGCCCAYGTGGCCAGGCAGGAGCCAAGGCACACAAACACCTGAGCACCAGCCAACACCTGTCTCCTCCTCACAGTTACATTTCTAATAGTGATTAACCTCTTATTTTTAAACCCAGATCATTTGCAAATATATAACCCAGACTGAAATTCCTAATGAGACTGGCTGACTCAATTCACTCTCAGAAAAGCCCCACTGGTGCACAGGTCTTATCCTCAGTATTTGCTCACATCACATATGTTACCATAGAACTGCTCATAAATAAAAAGRGAAATACTTACACAGTCTGAAACTGGCTCTAAGCTCATTCCCTACCTCATTCCAAAAGTTCAGAATGCTGACATGCAGAAAATTCATTATTTTACATAACACTAGAAAAAGGCAGCAAGTGGAAAAGTACTGAAGGAAACTACCAACAGTCCARTCATCACCTTAGAGATCTAAATCCTTCAAAGGAATAAACTGGGGGGGAATCACCTCAATTCAAAAAGGCCAAACTTCACTGTAAGGCCTGAGCAGGGAAATAGGGGRACCCTTCCTGCCAACACAGAATTGACTTCCAGTAGCGTATGTATTTTGTGTACACCTTTTATTTCTTTTCATCCAACACTCAGCTGGCCTCTTCAGCTGCTGCGAGGACATGAAACACCACCTACTCTTACAAGGGTAGGGAATTTCCTACCAAATTCATGCTCAGATTTTAAATGAACACTCAAGTGATCCATTATCTTAGGAGATCTGGGCATTCTGAGAGAGGCAAGCAACTTCGTAGTCTTCAGAGATGATCTAATATAAAACTACACCATTTATAGGCATTTGTCTGAATTTAAAAGAAAAATAGCACAGCAGACATTGGATAAGGCAATAAACAATTTTCACAGGCCCTTTTCATGTCTGGGATGTTATTTTTCTTTTGCAACTAAGCACTTTTATCTTTGCTGCTTGGCAGGAACCTGCTGGCATGACCAACACAACATCTTCCAGTTTCCACACTTGCAGGAAATATCCTCTCAAGAAAAGGGGGAGAGGAGATACCCAGTAAATCCAATCTGGATGCACAGRACAGTGCTGGTCTTGACACCGAGACACAAGTTGTACAGACAATTCCCTGTGAAGCCATCCCATAGGTACTAAAAATATTATTATGGCATTCCAAACTGAGCTATGCACATTAAACTCTGCTTCAAATAAGTGATTCAGTAAAAAGAGGTGGGTGGTACTATGGAATTAAAAGTTCAATATCAAGAATAGCTGCAATAATATCAAATCTAACGATGCATGAAATTGCATGTAACTTCATAGCACAGAATGAAGAAGCATAAGAGAACTCAGAAGAGCAGTAAGAGTGAAAAAGTTCACACAAATAACAGATCATTTATAGAGAAAATAAAACATTCCAGAAACAGCAATCCAAGGACTCTTTCACCATGGAAGGGCACAGGTGACTCAAAATAACTTCTTTTGAATTATGAAATGGAAGATTTCTTTTCTCTTACAAATCCCTTCTCTGCCCTCCAAGCACAGTTGCAAAGTAGAAGCAATGTCACCTGCACTCGTGTACTATCCAATTCCACCCACAGATCTYGATCTATTCAGAAGCAGAGATCTCACATGTTTATATTTTAGAGTTACATTGAGGTTTCACAAACAGATGTTTCAYTTAGAAATATCCAAGGAATGCTCCTCATCCCCCCCGCAGTCCTGTATGAGCTGGAAATCTTCACACACAGATATGCTTGGTTATGCCCTTGMATTGCTCTTTCAACTATCTCCATATTCCACTGATACAGGCAGTGTCTGAGTAGAAAGTCCCTCCCAAGAGACTGACCACAGAATCACTACAGAGATGCTGTGTCAAGATTACACAGCCTCAAACCCCACAAAGCAATCCCTGCATTAGAAAACATCCAATAAAGTACCCCATGTTAGTGGTTTCAATTGTGTTTTCAATTTCAGAACTGTATTTTATCAAAACTTACACTGCTCAACATTAAAACTCTGGCACTAACAAGAATATTACTGACATCTCAGGCATGCCAACTTTCCTCATGTTTAGCTTCCTTGAAGTATCATGTCAGGTCACCTATTTAACCTAGCAGACCCTCTTGCCACTCCACGCCAATATAGAGTGAACTGCCGAGCATTTCTATGGTGCTCTTTCAGTGTTCTCAGTAACAATGTTATCAGTGTTACCAACATATACCATTTTATATCTGTAAAGCTGATTTATAACAACTGTACAGGATATTCATTGCCTTTGACACTGGACAGTTTTCTGGGAAAACACATGAATGAGTACARTACCTTTAATTTATTAAGGTAGCGTCTTGTGTGAACAACCAAGAGATCTTCATCAGTYGCCTCCCGTGCCTGCACAATCAAGTCATCTGCAATTAGTTTTTCTTCTGCAACAGGAGAGAAATAACAATTGGCATTGTACACCACTGCTTAACCCCCATGTCCCCCACTGCCAAACACACTGCTCAAACCTTGGTGTGGTAACTTCCTCTGTCATGTTTATTACTCAAACAGCTTTGGGTTACTCAGTGKTGGCAAGTTTTCCATGTACACCTCCTGTGTCACAGGTAAGCTATCAGGAAGTGTGCATTGGAGAAATATTGTGTACAGAAAGTTTTCAGAGTGTGCTAAGATCATGGTAAGTTGTTGTTTAAACCAAAAGGACAGACAAATAATGACAGAAGATGAACATACACTGGAATCACACAGCTCCTCACAGTTTAGGGCTAGGCCCACTGGGGAAATCCTGGTGCTTGTACCATCAAATATTCACCATTATTTTACCATGCTTTAAGAAATGCCACAGTTTGTACTAGGATTTAATCCTCTAAATCACAGAAAAATAAAATAATAAACCAAAATTCAAAACAAAGTAATGGCTTAGATGTTCATGGAAGCAAACAAGTTTAATTAGGATATTTGTGTCACCCCCTACCTCAATTTAATTTCAAGAAAAAACAATGAGCAGCTATTAATTCTTTCTATCAGAGACAAAAGGATTATTTAAAAACTTAAGTTTTATAAGAGCAAGTTACWCCAAGACTTCAGAATCGGTGCATATGATCATTACAAACAACAATTAGAAGGAATCCCGCTGATCTTCCCAGGCAAATTTTGATATTTAATTGCTGCACAGCTGCAGTCTTCTAACCCTGTATCTCTTAATTTTATACTTGGTGGATAAAGAAAACAGCTCAGAAGTGTGGGAGATTTTTCTCTGAAGTGTTATACAAGAACAGCACCTGCAACAACATTTGTTTTGGCAAGCTTCTGTTTCTCCTGACTGAGGCTTGAGGAACACTTCATTCATGCACTGGCATCAAACAGAACCAAACTGCTGCCAGCTTCGTTCTTTAGGAGGAAGGTGCACTGGAAAGATGTTCACTGTTGATTTGCTCAGTGATAAGGCACAGGGGAGGTCAGCTGTTGCCAGGAATAGCTACAGGGCCAGAGCAAACCAAGTGCTCTGTGGTATCCTGGGGCATCTTCCTCCTTTCAAAGCAAGGACAGGAAAACAATTGGGAAATCTAATTTTCTGTGAAAGCCTGAGACACTTCAGGGTAAACATGTCACACAGAAAAGTGCTGGAGGAAAAGACTTTAAACAGAAGAAACAGAAAGGTAAAGGTTCTGATTAATTAAGGAAACTGTTATGGAACCCAAGTTAAATTATTTAAGGTTGTTAGAGGAAAAAGCCACAACTCAGTTACTAAGATGTTAGAGTATTAGAATTATTTTACCTCAGTTAAAAGAATACCAGTCAGCCTGCAGTAGTAAGGGCAATCCTGAACTGTGAAGGATCATCAGTTGGAGTCGTTAGGACCACATAAAGATCAACAAGGACAACCAAGAGCCTTTGTCTTGGCCAGAGCCAAAAAAAAGCCTTTTTTTTTTTTTTTGTTTTTTACCGCTGATGAGCAAGCTCATGCTTTAAATGAAGAAATGCCAAGATTTCACAGGTCCTGCTCACACCCCTGATTCTTACATTTGTATTTCCTTAACCCATTTCTACCTGTATCTTCCAATTGGCTTAAACAGCAGTAATGAGTAGTATCATAAAAATCTCTGCCTGTACCAGAGGGGCCTCAAAGCTCTTTCCAAACATCATCAGAGCAATAGGATGAGGTTGCTAAAGAATGGACTRAAGTGCTAAAGCTGCACTTCTCTCTCAGCCTGAGAAGGCCTGTGTGCAGTCCAAGTTGAGTAACTAAGTTAGACCTGCAGTAAACCATCATTAACACCTGGAGTTTCACCAACCACAGGAATGCCCCAGTTCCTGCTACACCAGCTGCAAAGCCAGGAAAGCTCAAGGCTACAGGAAGCCACCCACTGTAATTCAGRTCTGGTAAGCCCAACTGTCCATAAACTTGCAGCTGACACAGGAAGGATTTTCCTTCCATTGCTACAAAAGTGAACTCTGTGTTCTGTTTTAGAGCCAGGCTTGGTCCCCGAAAGGAAGTACAGACTGGAACTGCAAACAGCAGCTGGCCTCAAGAGGGAACTTTACAGAAATACTGCTCTCATACATTCATCTAGACTGAAAGAAAGCACTTTAAATCCTTACAAATCTGTTGAGTATCTGAACACTGYATGCTAAGCTACATCCACAAGGCTCCAGCATTCTGCACCTAACTCAGGCTGGGCTGAAAGCCAAGATCCTAGTGCTCACCTCAGAGGTAGAAGTAATTCTCATATATCCCACACGAACCTTTCCTGTAAAGGCCAAGCAATGAAATTCTGCCCCCTTCAAGAGCAGAAGGCATGCCTTCACCCCAACTGTAAAGACCAGGACTATTTTAAGAGGGTCTAAGATACAGCTATGCTCCCATTTCTCTTTCCTCCTTTTCACTCACAGTTTTGTAAAGCTTTGGTTCAGGCTGAAATGAACCAAACTAGTTACTCTAACTAGTATTATTCATGTCTCTGGGGAGAGCAAATAATTTAATGAGCTTCAATTTTCAATCACATTTCACAAGTTTCACTCTGCATAGACACCACAACTGWGCTGAAACTCAAACTGTGGGTTTATTCAATAGAGGGGGCTAGAAAATACATTTTCTAAGCACTATAAAACAAACCTTTGTATTAAAAAGCCATGGTGTAGGATGTTTGCTGTCAAGTTACAAATCCATCTTTTAAATACTTCATTGACAAAATCTTCAACAGTGACATGCAACCCACCTCAGAAATCCTACAATCAATTTAACTTGCGAAGACTTAAAGCTGCAAATACATAAAAATATTAAAGCACTTCAAGTATGATTGAAGAACATAGCTTAAATCTACACAATGATCAATGAAGATGTTCAGTCACTATTACATTAGTTGTTAACATAAGTCTGCACTAACCATGTAATTTTCTTTAGGTTTTGTGCAAATACTGGTCTAAGAGACATCTTCTGTTATTTTACCTTTCAAGAAATTGATGACTTTCCCCCACTTSCCCGCATCAAAGGGATGCAGTTTCTCAAGTCCCATGAAGGTGATRTTGTAGTCTGGGGAATACACGATGGGCCAACATCCCGATGGAGGGTCCTCATACAGCTCCGTCCTGTGAGGCCTTGGCGAGCAAACACACACCAGTCACTGCTTCAGAAACCACTTACAGGAATTGCTTTACACTGAAGGCCCAAATTACAAATTAGTCCTCACTAATACCAACTTTCTTGAAGAYAGTATTTCCAACAGAAAAAATGGAAACATTTGGTTTCTCTGTCCTTGTCTTTCCAAGTGCACCAATCAGCACCTTTACCTTCAAAGGGGTATCCAGTTTGCAGACAACATAACCTTCTATACCTGCACTGCTAGACTCGTATTCTTAAGTCTGTATCAAAACACAAACTGCAACGCTTCTAACAATGCATGTCTGGAAAGATTTCTAGGAACCTTTCCTAGAAAGCAACAAGCTATTTTGTGACCAGCTGAGCAAACTAACGAGGCTTGGCTTTTATTTGCATAGGATTGAACCAGAGCACACACTGTTAACTCCAGATGTCACTCACACCTGTAAACCTTATCCAATACTTTCCTTCAACCCCCCTCCAAATAAGCGGGTTTTCCCAACACCAAGAGCAACAGCACAGCCAGCTCACAGCCCTCCTTCACAAGCCATKGACAAAGCCAGCAATGCTGTGCTCCGTGTTTACAAACACCAATTGTTTGTGGAGCCCTGTGTGCACACAGGGTCAGCAGCCCAAGCCAAGGCTGAAAGGGGGGATTCTGTATTTGTACCCAGCCCATTCCACCACCTGCAGTGCCCCAAACTCCACGGAGTCATGGCGAGACCTCTCTCACTTCCCGAAATTTAAGGTTTGGAAAAACCTTTGCAACATACTGTGCAAGACACAAGAGTCTTTTGTCAGGTGAACAATGCAAACAGAAAACCCCTTATTTCCCGTCTAAATATGCTCAAAAAAAAAAAAATCCTTTTAAAATCCAGCTAGAAGCAAACCAAACGAACCACGAGGACAATGGAGGYTTTTCATCAGAGCCCGCGGCCCGGTGCCCACACACACCCACAGAGAGMGCCAGGGCTCTGCGGCCCTTTCCTCAGCCGTCCCCGCAGAAGGTGCCGTGACACCCCGGCCCTGACAGCGGGGCCGCGGGCCTCGGCCCTGCGGGGACTGCAACACACAGGCTCGTTTCCCCAGGCCCGGGCTGCTCCCGGTGGGACACCGCGTTCCCAGCGGGACACCGCGTTCCCAGCGGGACACCGCGTTCCCAGCGGGACACCGCGTTCCAAGCGGGACAGCACGCTCGCAGCGGGGCTCCTCCCGCCGGGGCGGTGTCAGGCCGGGCCCGCGGGGGATCGGGGCGCTGCCGCAACCCGGCCTGCGGCTCCGCGGGCCCCGAGGCCAGCCCGGGCAGGCAGGGCGCTCCCGCCGCCCCTAGAGCCGCCGCCTGTCCCCGGTGCCGCTTGCCGTGCCCCATTCCCCGCTCCCAGCCCCCGTGCCCGTACTCACATCCCCGCCTCCGCCGGGCCGCGCAGGGAAGGGGCGGTGTCGGCTCCGCCCGGCACGGGGCGGGCGCACGGCGGGGCCGGGCGGGGCTGCGGGCACGGCTGTGCTCGGTATCCTAACACCGGCTTAACTCGGGAATCCACGGACGACGTRATACAGCCTCGAACGCAGAACGCGTTTGACAAAAGGAACTAAGAATTCACAGGACAAGCCGCTGGTCTGATGTTGGGGCAGTTAGGAAAGCTCAACGTCTTCAAAGTGATTCACACAAACRGTATCTTCGTATGGGAAATATTTTTCTTAAATAAAACTTACAATTGACACCAGTAGGTTCTAGTCGGTCAGCAGCAAAATGAGGAAAACAGGTCAATTATTGATCTTACCTAACAGCAGCAGAACTGTTGCTGATTTTGACAGGTCAGGATTCACCCCAAGGACAACATCCCTGAATTCAGGCACACAAGAAAAATAAGCTAGTCTCAAGTCAAAAGCCAATTTCTAAGCATAGTTAACTAATTCTGCTTGAATATATACAAAAAGGGTGTTTTTTTTTATACGGTTGCACAGCTAAATCAATAATATMATGAAAAATGGTCCATCA
Organism: Malurus melanocephalus; assembly: GCF_030028575.1. Lineage (NCBI taxonomy): Eukaryota > Metazoa > Chordata > Aves > Passeriformes > Maluridae > Malurus > Malurus melanocephalus. The sequence goes on along the minus strand of NW_026623681.1, from coordinate 528,703 downwards.
ATAGCAGCAGTATCTATCAACCCCGGGATACATGCCCAGAAGCACTCTTTYCTCTGGAGGAGTAATGTCTCTTTATGAGAGTCTCTGATAAATGTCTTTCTTCTTACAATATGCTGCCTTTGGCTTGGCATTCAGTTTTGATGGATGCCTGGGCTTCACTTTGGTATTTATTTAGCAGCAGGAGACTGTTACACCATGAAAACATTCTATCCCTTTGACATTATCTTTTAATTAACATTTCTTTTGTTCTRGCCCTTTGTGTGCTCACCTCAATATTCCTTCAGCATATCTACCTTTTCTTCCTTGTTCCTGACTGCTTAGTACTTGGGACTTTATAATTAGAGTGTTTGGTTAATGCTGCAAACATAACATGTTCTTATTTAATTGTCATTTTTATTAACTATTAGTTAAATTAAAAATCAACTACCAGACTAGTTTCCATGTTTCTTGGATGTCATAAATTGTTTTTTATATGCACTTTCCCATTAACAGGCCCTGGCACCCTGGCTCAGGTTGCCCAGGAAGCTGTGGCTGCCCCTGAAACCCCAGAAGTGTCCAAGACCAGGCTGGACCACGCTTGGAGCACCCCAGTCTAATGGAAAGTGGGATGGGATGAGCTTTAAGGTCCCTCCCAATCCAAACCATTCTGTGATTAATCATTTACCCTTGAAGTATGACACCCACACTGCTCCAAGAGGAGTGTTTACTTTGTCATTCCTTTTTTCACTGCCAAATATCAAATGAAAATATCTGCTCCTCTGTTCTGTATAGTTGTGACATTCATTACTTTCACTTTCCTCCTTTGATACCACCAGCTGGATTCTCATCTGCTGGCTGATTCCCAACAGGGTCCCCAATAATCCCTTTTCCTTTCTGCATCAGTGGCAGAAACATGTTCCCTTGGAAGCTTTTTGAGGAAGTGCTCTTATGGAATCATAGAATCATGAGGGTTGGAAAACRCCTCTGAGATCATCAACAGACACTAGTTACAGACCACAGAGAACCCAGCCTCCTCTACATCTCTTGGAATCCTACAAAATTAGGCCCCAAATACCCCATAAAAGTGAGAACAGATGAACTACAGCCTAATTTGTGCAGTGTACTGATGTTATTTGCTCTGTTTTCCTAATACCAAGGAAATGTTTTCTGCCTGGACCATTGTGCTTCTGTGGAGACAAATGCAGCTTGGATGGTTTTTGACAATACTGTGGCTAAGGCTGGGTGCTGTGCTAAGGGAGTTTATAAATTGCTGCACACCTGAAAGCACAGGCATATCGTTGTTCTAATAAATATCCAGCAACTATTAACTTTCAAGGTCTGGCCCATTTACTGTGCTATTTGTCATCCAGGAGATCATTCATATCATGCTGACAATCATGAAAAGGACTGCCTGCCTTCCACATAAGTGGTTTCTTATAATGGGGCTCCAGTTCAAAACTGATTCTGATAATGGCACTGTCCTTCCCAGGAACTCTTTTCAGGCTTTCAGGTTTATGTGATTGGTCTCTTTAAAGTTCAAGGATCCACTTGTGCGGATCCACGTGAAGATGGCTCCCAAACCTTGAATTGCTGACAAAACCAACTTTCAGCCAATATTAAACTGAGTCTGACTCCTGTCCCCTATGAAAGGGACTCCTGCTTCCCCTACAAAAGGGACTGGCTGGTCAGGACTGCCAGGAATTGTGCCAGTCAAGTACCTGTTCAAGTAATCTCTTCTTTAGCAGAATGAGGGAATTTGGCAAAACCACTTCATCAGCTTTTCAGCYTCTCTTACAACAGAAAATGACTTCTTAGTTTCCTTAGAATATTCCTTAAAGATAAGATTATTTTCCTTACAGTGTTATCTTCACTCTAATTAACCTAAGGTCTTCTCCTTCTCCAATTTACACCTCACTGAAATCCTCACTTTTGAACAGTTTGGCATGATCCACACAGCACCACTCTGTGCCTTCGGAGTCGTGCAGTTCTCAGGATGAGAGATGTGGGCTATTGGAAAGAATTCAGATGATACAAACCCCAGAAAGCGTTTCTCYAAAATAGTCTTTAAATATCCATTTCAGATTCACTGGAGGGACTCGGCTCAGTGCCTTGAGCTGATGATGGGCAGTGGAGGAAACCGTGAGACTTGATTTACTGTCATTCACTGTAAACATCTGCTAGTCAGTACCAAACTGGAGAAAACTGTGTTAAATACAATTTCCTTTCTGAAGGAAAAAAWTTTTCAAACAAGTGATTTATTTGCAGGTCCCTTCAGAGGTGCAGTCTGCTATTCTCTGGCTGAATATGAACACAGAGGGAAACAATTAAGTTAATTAATAACATTCYCTGCTACATCAGATTAATCTCCAAATTAATTTGTAACCATCCTCCCAGAGCATACTTATAAATGTGGTATTGTATATAATTTTTGCAATTTCATTGCCAATTACAGACACAACTTGCAGCCTAGTATTGTTTTCTACCAAAATAAACAGGAATGTGCCAAATACGTAGAGTTTTCAGTCCTAAGAACAACCAGATACACAGAAACTATTTTCATCTAACAATCAGCACGGTCAGCTGAGAACATTTTGTTGGTATCTGATCTGTCCTGATTTTTAAGTGCTTTGTTAATCTGAGTGATATGTAGTCTGTTTATAATATACAAGTGGTGAAGTGCAACACATATTTCTGCCCCACCTTTTCCAAGTACATTCGAAAGAAACATGTTCAGACACCAGGTACTCAGCTGGTGGGAAAGGTATAAATAAATACTGGCAAAATGGTTAAAAGTACACTATTACACTACTTAGACTACCAGGAAAAGGTTAAATCTCAGATTTCAGGATATTTTTTGTTTCTGATGGCCTCCTGCACCTTTCCCATTATCAAGGTAAAATTGCTACATGGGTGTTGGAATTTAAAGTGGGGCTGGGGAAGGAAATGCAGTTTACATTTTAAAGGTATCACAGAGTCCCAAACTGGTTTGGGTTGGAAAGGACCTTAAAGATCATCTCATTCCAACCSCTTGCCATGGACAGGGATGTCACTCACTAGATCAGGCTGCTCAGTGCCTCATCCAGCCTGGTCTTGGCCACTTACAATCAGGACATTGACTTTCTGCTACCTGCAGCATAATCATCATTTGTGATGACTTGGAATACTTCTGCTGTCCCAAGAGAAGCCCAGGGCTCGGGAAATGAGATGTTGCCTGTGGGAAGAATCATCATGACACAAAACATACTCAAAATATTTCCAAATCCATCATTGCTTTTCAATATTTTCTTATTTCTGTGCTAGTTTTAGATTCATAAATTGCAGCAACAATGCCTCCAAAGATATCCTGGAGGAACTTCAGTCTCAGTGTTCACCTGAGCACAGCTGAGAAAAGCAAGGGAACCACAGCAATGTGAACCATTACTAAAGAACCTGGATTTATTCCAAGCTTTGGAGGTTTCCTAAGCTCAGAACTATCCAGAAACCCCTTCAGAGTCAAAGGTCTTCAGCTGAAATTGCTCACTGGTGCCGTAAGGTGTTCACAGATTTAGATAGGTATGTCTTGTGATACCCAGATGGGACATTTTATTTGTTCTCAACTATCATGGCACAATTTAGATGCAAATTACCAGAYAACTGGCACTCCAACTGCATTAGGCACTATGAAAGAATAAGAATATTTGGAGCTATTTGTTTTAGCAAACAGGCAGCTGGTACAGTCCAATGCCTTATGCCTGACATCCCTAAATCTATGCCTCCCTTCCTGAATGGCAGTGATGTGATGATGATGAAAAGACAGCATTGTAAAATGGAGTTGGATAAGGCCACACAGGTTCCCAGATAACAGTCCTACACTGCATTGAGCCAAACTGCGGATATGGAAAGAAAGAATTGAACTACTACATGAAGCATTTTGAAAGAGAAGCTGCACACCTGGGGGATGTTAGGGATATTCAGCATTTATTCTTAAAGAGTGAAGAACACTCCTTCAAGTCATGGTGATCAAATTCCCTACAGAACTTTCCAATGATATTTTTAAATCCATTTTCTAGTCACTTTAAACAACATTTTAAAAAATATTACTTTATTACTATTGATCCAGAAACTGGATGTACTAGTCACAGAAATTTGAGGGTAGAGACAGAATTCTGCCCAGTGCTTGCTTTGCTTTGTGCCCAGGAAACTCTTCAGAAAGCTGGGGATCTATGAAGTGAAGGTAAGCCCCAGCAGCAAGAAAACGAAGAGCCTGTCTTGCCTGTTGAGTAGCTGCAGTAGGACTTTGGGGTGTTCTGGTGCATGACCAGAAGAGCCATCAGAATCCACCCACAATCTGGTTGTGACATGTATTGCTGCATCATACTCACACATGTGATTCCTGTTTACTTTCCCAAGAACAAGATAACATTTCTTAGTTGTATTGCAATAAAAAATCTTACTGGTGAAGAACCATGAGATAGATAGATATATGCATATATTTATACATAAAAATAGTAGAGGTGATATGGAACAAAGATACACTCAGTGCAGCATGATGCAATCAAGAAATACGTGCTCTTTAGAAAGCCTGACAGCCAGGGATCCTTTAAAAATTTCAGATAAAAGCTGACCCCTTCTGTTTTCCTCACCATCTTCCATATGACTAATAAATGCAATCAAAACAAAAGAAAAACATGTTTTTTAAGCATCTCAGGAGAACGCCTCTTAATGTGTAAGGAGCAGTTCATTTGTTGTTTTTATTCTACAGGCAGTTATTTTGACAAAGAGGTTCTGATCACACAGCACTGGGGTATTAAACCTCTGTCATTTCTCAGGCTAATAGGTTGCTCATCAGCAAAAGGATGCCATGACCAGCAATTAGCACCCTTCTCATTTAGGAACCTTGATTGCACCAATTCTTGTGTTAGTGTTGCATTACAGGTAGTTACAACATCGTGATTCAGGGTGTGAGGTGATTTGAAGCAGCAGCAGGGAGCAGAGATTTTTCTTACTTCCCTCAGCGCCAGAAAAATCACCAAAGTACCAGGTAAAAGCAATTCAYCTCCCCTGCCTGCTCACCTGCTGAGTGTCCCAGGCTTCCATTTCTGCTTCCCACTCAGCCTTTCATTATAATCAGTAAAACTTGGGAGAGTATTTGTTGCTCTCTCCAGTTTAATTTTTTTTCTTATGAAGGGATTAATATCAAAGTGAGTTAAGTTCTGCTGTGACAGCCTGGTCTTTTCTACTGCTCCAGTTAGAACTATTCACCTCTATAAAATCCACAGTGTAATGCCCCAGGCTGCCCCATGGGTTTAGGGGAAGGTTGTTTGATTCACTCTCTCCTCAGGGGTTGGGGGATTAGAAGCAACTCCATGGAGCTTAATTTCCACCTGGCTTTAAACCATGACAGTGATACAGCCAGGGAAAAAAGGTCATTCTTTAAAAAAAAAAAAATAAAAAATAAATAGAGGAGGTGGCTGAAATATGAAAAGTTTGCACTGAAAATTATGAAAGCAAATTCAGATGCTTTGCCTTTCAAAGAATGGAAAGTGCCTTTCTGTATGAGTGTCTGTCATACAATRTACCTGGATACTTTTTATAGTGACAGAGAGACAAAATCAGACGCTCAATTWAATTAGTGACCTTGCAGTCACTAACTGAAGGAGTTTATGGGGGTTGATTKTCTGTGGGTAAAAGTCATAAATTTCTGTGGGAACCTGAACTAGGTCTGAGAGTGGCAATGTAGCAACTCTGCATAAGCACTCAGAGACAAAGCCTGTAACAGTCTGTGTAGATGGAAATGAGAGTTTCTACAGRYCTGTTCTGAAGTTCAGTGAAGAAGGGAACTGTTTTTCTTGCYTTCTGAGGCACCATTTGACCAAGAGTTTCTTAATCAAAGTCATGACSGAGTTCAAGTTCTTTCAGTGTCAGTATCTTGTGTCACTGGCTAAATTTGAGGTGCTGCTCTTGAAGAACACATCCAATGTTGTGATTTCTTGAGCTCTTTCTGATGTCTCTTCAAGTGACTTCACTGTGCTTCACTGTGATGCCACTGTTGATTTCATTCATGGCATCCAAATGGTATCCACTGATAAGGGCAGCASAACAGAACAGCATTTCACTCTGAAATGGACAGGAGAACAGAATAGCAGAGCCTTGGAGAAATAGAAAAGGTGTAACTTAGGCAAACAGAAGTCATGYAAAATGCAAGCAGGATGCCAGCTCAGCTCTGTAAGGCTGACCAAGCAGAAGTTATGCAAAACAATGACACTGCGCTTACTCAAAAGTGGAGGTCAAGGAACAGCCACCTAAACTGAACACTGAAGACAGACCCCAAAGAACCATACAAGAACTTCCAATAAGGGGTATGGCTATGTTAAATAAAGTAATACATATGCATCAAWTAAGTWGGGAKAGCTAATGAATATGTAATCAGTKTGTGTGATAACTCTTTACCTAAGGCTTGGGGCACTCGATTGGAGGAGGAATCCTCCAAGTGACCATTGCTGCAATAGACAATACCTGCTTTCTAATACAGATAATTTTTCTAATTTCTAATACAGATAACTTTTCTAATACAGAATCCTCCAAGTGACCATTGCTGCAATAGACAATACCTGCTTTCTAATACTCAAACTGTGTTAGAAAGTTTCTATCTGTTTTCAGTATCACTACAACAAGAGAGCTCGATCTTCAGGATTCACCACTGCAGCTCAAAATTCAGACTTTGTACTCTGAAGATAGGAGACTGACTAGTAGTAGATTAAACATATATTGTAAGTTTGAATTGTCTGATATGTGCATTGGCTTTATTTGTGACACACGTGATTGTTTGAAACCAAGTGGAGTCACTTTGCCAGTCTGGAGCAGGCCATGGGTCACTCCATCATTTTGGGGCAGGCCATGGGTCAGCCATTGTCCCACCTCTAAATGCATGTCCTATGTAAATTGTTTGGGCGGATTTTAAGGCAACCCTTTGATTTCTGAGCAGGAGGAGCAGAAATCCTGCTGACACAACCCAACAAACCCGGAGGTCCTTGACATGGAGGGAGGTTGTGAGAATGGAGCCATTGGGGCAGGATGAATGCTGCCAAGGCACAGGAAAAAAATGAGGTGAATTTAAGGATCCTTCCAACCCAAACCTTTTGTGATGCTCTGATACTAAATCAGAACTTAAAACAAGTTTATATTCTGCACGAGAATTTTGGAATTTCAGACGCTACTGAAGCAGCATCCTTTAATCTGGAGAAGAGTCCTCTCATCTTCAATCTTCTGTTTGTATTGAAGGTTTCTTTCCTTTGTGTAATGACAATTTCTAGTGTGTACATTCTACCCAGAAGAACAGATACTGCCATTGCTGCCATGTCTCTCTCTGCTGTGAGTCTCTGAGGCAGAACTATSGAMGGACAATCTCTGTTCATCTCATGCTTTTTGGTCAARTGGCTCYGATTTCTCTCCTGATTCCTGTTACCTGATCACAGTTACCAAAAGGATGCTCAGTTGTGGAAACGAACACAGAGTGTTGAGGAAAATGGGATTAGTTAGAACTGCACATTTCCTCACATTTTCCCTGTGAACTGATGGAGGTGCCAGTGATTCCAGCTCATTGATCCCAGGTGAATGAATTGCCTTGAAGATTAAAAATAAAACCTTCAAAATCCTTGTGTAGGTTGTTTGTAGAGCAAGTACCAAATGAGAAGGAATCAGAACTGACTTTTAAAGAAGTTGGGGCTTGACTCTTCTCCCTGGTGCATCTTTGCAGTATAAACAGCAGCCAAACCATTTTCTTCATAAGGTACCCCATCTCTTGATCAGTCAATTTTAAGTTTAMTTTTCTCTGCTTAGTGTTTGGTTTGCATGCTGAAATTGCCTAAGCAGGCTGGTTTCTCTCTCTCCAGATGCCRGTTTATGTCATGGGCATCACCAGCAGCCAGACTCCCTTCTCCTTTGGCAGTGCCATGCCCGGGTTAACGTTCCACTGGTCTGTCACCAAGAGGGACACTCTGGATGTCCGGACAAGGCACAGTGAGGTGAAGAGTGTGTGTGTGTGTGTGTGTGTGTGTGTGTGTGTGTGTGTGTGTGTGTGCAGCAGGGAAAGGAAACAGCCACATCAGCGCAGTACAGAAAACATTGCTGCCTCCACTGCCTCAAAATCCAGGATCAGTGGTCAGCACCAGGTGTGGTATTTCCTCTGTGCCACTGTTCAGGCTGTCCATGAGGCAAACTTTACTCCCTTTCTCCTGTCCAAGGCTGCTTTTCACCTTCCTGCAAACTACAACTTTGCAGTGGATGTTTATGGCAGAGTAAAGGGAAGAACAGGCCTCAAAGTTGTGGTGAAGGTCCTGGACCCTGCAGCYGGCCAGTTCTACAACATGGYGAGAGAACTSTCWGATGAAMTCCAACTTCCAGTGTGATTATTTTCTTCACATGTTTAAATATCTATTTCAGAACTGGATTGAAGTCTTTATTTGAGGTGAGTAATTTGAAATGCAGAGGAGTAGCTCCAGCTTTGGCTTATCATTGAGCTCTTACTCTTGTTTGTATAACATTCCTCATTTGGGCTTATTCATATATGTGGGCACGGGGCTTTAGGGATATACATTTTTCTCAGCATAATTCCACCAATGTAAAGGTTATTTTTTAAATATTCATTGAGATTTGGGGGTGTTGAATTTAATGCTGAATTTTCCCTCTGTTCACTTCCTGCTTATTCCTGAGTGTTTGCTCCCCTGAGACGCAGAAGGGCTGCAGGGCATGTGTCTATTCCAAGGTTCAGGTCTTACATGAGCTGAAATGTCTTTCTGAGTTTCTCAGGTAAYCAAACAGTGCCAGCTCAGACCCAAACCCCAGTCCCTTCCCATCCACCAGGAAATTTGGCACCTGAGAAGGAGTAGGATTTGGTGTGTGCCAGCAACAGCAGGTTCATCACATGCTGGTACATGGATAAAACATGTCTGGTTTTGAAAAAGAAAAAAAGGAAACCCACTCATTGAGTAGTGAAATCACKGGGCTAATGGCCTGGGCTGGCTTTGCTGTCCCTGAGCCCTCGCCCCTCAGCGCTCCGCGGCAGATCCGCGTTCCTGGAAGTGCCCGTGTTGGACCCTGCGGGATGTGCTCAGGGCAGAGGCTTCACCTGGGCAGTTGCGGGCAGAGAAGGCGCTCGCCGGGAGTTTTCCCTCAGGAGCTGAAGCAAAGCCCGGCCCCGAAGTGCGGGCTCGGCACAGCCGCTGCCGCTGCCCAGGGCGGGAGCTCGGGGGGATCGCGGCGGCGCTGAGCTCTTCCCTCCGAGCGGCGCTGCTTGGCCTCGGCTCACCGAACCATTACCGCTGCAGTTT
>NW_026623681.1:404462-518424 GCF_030028575.1 Malurus melanocephalus | reverse complement strand
AGCAGCCAGACTCCCTTCTCCTTTGGCAGTGCCATGCCCGGGTTAACGTTCCACTGGTCTGTCACCAAGAGGGACACTCTGGATGTCCGGACAAGGCACAGTGAGGTGAAGTGTTTGTGTGCAGTGCATGCATGTGGGACATAGAGTCCAGAGGAAAATGKGATTAGCTAGAACTGCACATTCCCTCACTATTTCCCTGTGAGCTGATGCAGGGGGCAAAGGGGACAGCGCTGTCTTCCCTGAGCACCAGGAGCAGTTTTGCTGCCAGAGGCTGCAGAACAGCAGGGAGTGTGTGTGAGCCTGCACACACAGCAGCTGCTGCTGCGGCCACACGGGCAGGGACGGTCCCTCCACTGGGACAGGGACATGGAGCCTGTCTTCTGTGCCAGGCTGTCCTCTGCATCCGGAGAATCCCTGCCTGCCAACAGCTGACCAACAGCCCTGTGCCAAGGAATCCTTCCATTAGATTAGCAAAGCTAGGTTAGTATTGGCTTCTACTCCAATCTGCTCCCTAACAGAACATCCCAAAATCAGCCTAATCTTTGTGTCCCCCTCTCCTCCCTTAAAAAACAAGGTGGAAGATGATTGAAACATTGCACACAGCATTTCAGGGAAGAGCTCTTTCTGATGAGCAGCCACAATTATGGTGTGGTGCTTCAGGGGAAGGTTTTCCTGGCATCATGTTAAAGGTGACTTTTGTACTCTGTATGAAGGATTAAAGTTTTACAGGTGTCAATCCATCCTCTTGGCTAATCCCTGCATTTACTTGCAGATAAAGGTGTTCTTACCTTCCCTATTTGGTTGTTGATTCTGGCTTTAATGAGGATGTGTCAGTCATTCATGAACATCCTCTGATGATTTCTTAGTGTGGGGCTCCCCACAAAACTTGGGGAGTTTCCCCATTCCAGCTTCCCCAGTTAGAGATAGAGTTGAAGGACAGCAAAGTCCAGTCCGAGTGTGTTTCTGTAATTCTTGCCTCTTGAGACCTCTTGTCTCGGGCAGAGGTTCTCCTTAAAGGAGATAATATAGGTAATACTCATGTAATATCYGCTGAAATTGTCTTTAGTACTGTAGGCAGAGTCAGGGTGTGCAGGTCACCTTTGGCAATTTCATAGCTGGTTCTGTTAATGTAAATAATTTTTTGTCATGCAGCTATGTGTGACACCTCTTAAGGGGTGAATTACTCTGTATTTCTGTGGAATAACCTATTTCTGACACCTGGCCTGGAAGATGGATATGTGCTCTGCTGTCTCAAGGAGTTTGTTTTGGGTCATTTTGTATATAATATATATAATAATATATAATTAATGGCATTCAAATTGTGTTCACAATGAGAACTGTACCTTGAGGATTCACCACCAGAGCTCAAGACTCAGGCTTTGTATTTGGTAGATAAGAGATTTATTAGTAATAGATTAAACATATATTGTAAATTTTAATTTTCTGATATGYGCACTGGCTTTATTTGCAACACACCTGATTGTTTGAAGCCAAGTGAAGTCACTTCACTGTTTCAGGGCAGGCAATGGGTCAGCCACTGCCCCTCTAAATGCATATCCCAAGTAAATTGTTCAGGTGCATTTTAAGGAAGCCCTTTGATKTCTGTTCAGCAGGAGTGGAAATCCTGCTGACACAACCCARCAAACCYGCAGGCYCTCCAYACAGCTGAAGGCTGCCAGCATTGAGCTGCTGGRGCAAGATGAACAGCCCCAAGGCAGGGTGAACATCGCCCTGAGGTGAAATGAGGTGAACATCAAAGTCCCTTCTAACCCAAACGTTTTTGTGATGCTCTGATGCTAAAATAGAATTCGAAACAAGATTACCTTCTGTTCCAGATTTCTGAAAATATAAGCCCTGCTGAAGCAGCATCCTTTAACCTGAAGAACAGCTCTCTCATCTTCATTCTGTTGCAGCAGAGACTTCCTTCCTCGGTTACACTCTCCAGTGTGTCTGTTCTATCCAGAACAACTGACACTATTTAAGTTATCTTTTAATAAGTCCATTTTGAAGACTCTCTATTTCCCTATTAGTTACTCATTCTGAAATGGCCAGTGATTCCAGCTCATTGAACCCAGGTGAATAAAGTGCCTTGAAGATTAAAAATAAAACCTTTAAAATCCATGGGGTGGTTGTTCGTAGAGCAAGTACCAAATGAGAAGGAATCAGAACTGACTTTTGACACGCTGGGGCTTGACTCTTCTCCCTGGTGCATCTTTGCAATATAAGCAACAACCAAACCATTTTCTTCATAAGGCACCCCATCTCTTGATCAGTCAATTTTAAGTTTAATTTTCTCTGCTTAGTGTTTGGTTTGCATGCTGAAATTGCCTAAGCAGGCTGGTTTCTCTCTCTCCAGATGCCAGTTTATGTCATGGGCATCACCAGCAGCCAGACTCCCTTCTCCTTTGGCAGTGCCATGCCCGGGTTAACGTTCCACTGGTCTGTCACCAAGAGGGACACTCTGGATGTGCGGACAAGGCACAGTGAGGTGAAGTGTTTGTGTGCGTGTGTGCAGTGTGTGTGTGTGTGTGCAGCAGGGAAAGGAAACAGCCACATCAGGGCAGTACAGAGAACATTGCTGCCTCCACTGCCTCAAAATCCAGGATCAGTGGTCAGCACCAGGTGTGGTGTTTCCTCTGTGCCACTGTCCAGGCTGTCCATGAGGCAAACTTTACTCCCTTTCTCCTATCCAAGGCTGCTTTTCACCTTCCTGCAAACTACAACTTTGCAGTGGATATGGCAGAGTTTGCTCTGTTTATGGCAGAGTAAAGGGAAGAACAGGCCTCAAAGTTGGAGTGAAGGTCCTGGACCCTGCAGCCGGCCAACAACATGGCGAGAGAACTCTCTGATGTATTGTTAAGAACTTTACGAATAGGAGATTAAATATATAGTGATAGTTCTAATTTTCTGATATGTGCCCTGGCTTTACTTGCAACACAGTTGATTGTTTAAGCATAGTGAATTTAGTCTGTTAGTTTGGGGCACACCATGGGGTCAGTGTCAGTTTTGAGTAGGCCATGCAGTCACTCCACCATTCTGGGGCAGACCATGTGGTCAGTCTCTTTACTTTTGGGCAGGCAATGGGTCACTCCACTCTTTTTGGGAAGGCCATAGGTCCGTTCACCATTCTGGCATAAGCCATGTGCTCACTTTGCCATTTTGGGGTAGRTCATGAGCTGGCTGCCACCTTTTTACTGTGGAGCAGAGTCTAAGGCTCAAGGGGTTGGGGTGTGGAGCAGTGGCCATCCCACATTTGCAGAGCTCACYCTGTTCTGCCCCACCACTTCCCACGGGATTGTTTTGGGGCAGTGTCGCAGTTTGAACTAATTTAATGGGGGCGAACACTCCCAAGTTCCAGCAAACCCTACTCCTTTCCCCACCCAGGTCCTAGAGACAAACTTTTCCACAGAGAGGAAAGTGAAAAGAAAATGTTAAAAAAACCTATTTATTTAACAAAACAACAACAACAACAACAAAATAATATGCCCACAAAGAAGAGAGGAAAAAAAAATGAAAATTATAAAATAAAAAAAAACAAAACTGTGGGACCAGCTGTTGGATCTTAAAGTCTTTCTCTTCCCTCCTGGGAATGGCTTCCCCCTCTGGGGCCCCCAGAGGGGTGGACAGAGTCGCTCTGGTGATTCACTGGAGGATCTTTCCCGCCTGTCATGCCATGGGAATCTTCTAATTCTCGGATTATGAAGAAAAAAAAATCGAGGAAAAAACAAGTCCAAAGAAAGAGGGAAAAAAGGAGCAATCCCAGAGAGTAGGCAGCTTCTTCCCTGCCGCTGAGCCCGAGACTCCTCCGGGAATGTGTGTAATTTGTACCTCTCCCTCCCACTGTCCTTGAAKGGAGGAACATCACAAAACAAACCAGAGCAGTCTCAACTAATGTATAGTTACACAAAGGTTGTTTATCTTTCCTCTAACATGAGCAGATGATAGGAATACAAATACTCAGCTACCCTAGGACAGGCCATCAATTGTTCCTCCAGTCTCCTCCACATACATCCTTGGGTTATATGGCTACTGTGAGAGAGACAAAATCTCCCTTTTGGAACTTGGCAGAGCCCCAGGAGTTTGCAACTTTACATCTATGTAAAAATCRTTCTAGCTGAATATGGTGAACCAAAATATGCAATCTTGTTTACTCTCTTTGGACTCTGCCCATTTGAGAGTACTGTTAACCTTTTCTCTGAAAATGAGCATAATTAGGACCAAARCTTTTCATCAAATTGCTCACTAATAGTGTTCTGTTTAGGGGTGCCTGAGGTTGGCACTCAGTGTATGCATGTCAGACATCCTCCAGTGTGCCCTAAACCAGGGTGCCTGGAATGAGCTGTTGTGAATTGTGCATCTCTGACACTGTTATGGTTAAACCRTCCTCTCTTTTGTACAGTCACTGTGTTTATTGTGATTTCTTCAGCATATTGTGATTCCAATTTACAATCTTAGTATTTCCTCCGCTGTTCAAGGTGGGTGGCTTGAATCGCCTTACTTTCCCTGCTGAGTTTTAAAACCAGCACAGGCTCCATTGTCCACTGGTACATTTAATAGCATTAACATCATTACTCCTAGAACTGTGACTACTACAACTTTTCTGGCTTGCAGAAATGTTGAGATCTGTTCATTAGTGGGGGGTCTTGGATGGGTGGATGTGACAGAAAAAGAAGTTAATTATTCTTCAACGACCATGCTTTGAATTACATGCAGTAGATAATGTTTCAGGGCACACTCTTGAATAATGAGGAGAAAACAAACTGTCTCTGTTTTCTAACAGCCTGTCTTCTGGCAAGCTATTACTGGTTTATTTGAATATTTGCATGACTGAACAGTGGCATTTGGTGAAAWAGAAAACAATCTATATAGGGTTTTGGTTTATTTTCTTTCTTCTGAATGGATTTATAAAGAGATAAAATCCAATATTTTCCTCTCCACAGTGCCAAATTAACCCAAATTGGAAGCCACCTTCACATGATCCCATCTGAACATTTGCAGTATCCTTCATTCTTTTAAATTGCCAAGACAACTRAGCCTTTGGGGAGGCACCTTCCTCACAGTTTCAAATGTGTTTCAGCTGAAGGCCAGAGGCACAACATCACTCATCACAGATTACTTTTATTCTGCTATAAATGTTCCATTCTTTTGGTGTGATGCCAATGTCYTCTGGAGAATTCCATAAAACCTCACTGCACACTTTGGACTCTAGGTGWGCTAACAGATAACTCAAGCTACAGATGATTAGAAACAAACTGCCTAGCAAATGCCTTGCTCCAGAAATGGAGGACTGTGAGTCACCCTGGCTGGGTTTGAAAGAAGCTGCAGGTAACATTTATAGATATTGATGCTATCTCCTGGCAGTGCAATATGCTTTGTGTTTCACTGCCTTTCCTCTCTCCCTCTTCCTGGAGTGCTTGGACAGAGCTGACTGCCTGCCAGTGATGCCTGTCAAGGATAGGGACTGTTTGGCCCTGGCAGCACTAATTTGACCTCTCCAGGGTATGTTCYTCCTTCCCGGTGCCTGAGTAGTTTACCCTCTTGGTTAATTATTAGACAATCACATTTGTCTCTTCTTTCCATAAACCAGGACACAAGCTATAAAAGGCAGAAAGGGAAGGAGGAAAAGAGGTGAAAGACAGTTCCATGTAAACACAAATCTTTGGGAACCTCCGTGTTTTTCAGTATCAGATATATAAACTGTTGGATTATTAATCAAAAAATAAAGCCTTACACACCCCAGGGTGCAGCAGGGGAATGATTCCTGTCCCTGAGCACAGGGAGAAACCACGGGGGATGAACTGACCATGGCCCCCACTCCCTGTCTCCTTGTGCTTCTGGGGGAGGAGGTGGAGCTGGGAAGGAGGGAAGCTGGGTAAGTGTCTTTTGAGGGGTTATTTTACTTCTCATTATCCTGCTCTGATTTTGTTAGCAATAAATTAATTTCATATCTCTTAATTTGATCCTGTTTTGCCTGTGACAGTATTGGGTGAGGGATCTCTCCTGGTCCTTATCTCAGACCATGAACCCTTTATTRTATTTTCTCTGCCCGGTCTGGCTGTGGATAGGAGTGAGAGAGTGGCTTTGGTGTGTGCCAGGAGTCCACACAGGGTCACTTACTACAATTACTGAGCCAAGTCTCTTACCACTTGTAATGCCATAAATGKAATTAGCATTGTTCATTCGTTATCGATGTAGGCTGCTGCTCTAGGGATCTCATCTGGTATCAGGCAAAAGCAACACAGATGAAGAGTAAATGATAAACTGCAGCAAGATAAAAATACATGATGTATGCAAGTACATGACTGGATACAATCAATAACAGATAAAAATTCAGGTCACCACCTAAACAAGTCCTGTCTAGCAGGGCAGGTAAGCTCTGTGTTGGAAATGAAATGCTGTCCCATTGTCTCCATGTGTTAAAAGACAGACTTTTAAAAACCAAAGAAACACTTTTCATTTAACTAGGAAAAAAAATTAAAAGCATCTGTTTTTTGCTTGTTGATATATTACAGTCCCCTCTGACAGAAAAGTAGACTTATCTGTTCAAAAGATACCTTGCTCAGCCTTCTAARGCATTCAAGTTTTTCTTTAACTTTGGTCTCTACTCACTGCAATCCAGTGCCAGTGCAAAGCAATGAGGAGTCTATGGCAGGATTCAGGACAGTATTTGCAAAATGCCAACACTTTACTGTTTAAAATGCAAGCTGAGGAAACTGATGTGAACTACAGGCAATGCATCCACTTCAGATATGCTCATCTTGCAAATCTGGATTAATTTACAGCAAAAGATGTAATTTAACTGTGACCATTCAGAGGGCATGCAGTGTCCAAGGATAAGGACATGTATAAATGTGCTGAGGGACAGAGCACCTGTAATCAGAAAGATGCATTTTTRAAAGGATTTAGAAAGTTAAAATTTTTAGATCGTTACAGTGGTCTTTTCACKGAAGGAGTATTTTATGCTCTACCTAATTGTTTTTTTAATTAAAATACATCCTTTACAAGAAGATGTAGGATTAAAAAAAAGCACAGTTAAGTGACTTGAGGTACTGCTTAACATTTGAATTCTAAAGCAAATATTTTTTCTTGCAAGTATTGTTCWTGCACACGTATAGTCCTGCAGTTTAACTCATCCGTTTTGTTCATTGCGTGAAGAAAATCAGGCATAAACTGGAAGGAAAAACACTTAATGGAGCTTTCAGCATTTTTTTTTAGTGGACTAGAATTRCAGACCCTAAAGCTAAGCATGTGCAACATCAGATCTGAAAGAGAACTCCAGGAAGGTCCAAGTTACAGAAAGGGTTCTGAGCTCACAAAAAAACTAGTTCAACTTATTGCAAAGCTATAGAATGGATAGTGTAGTGTGGAAGTTTTTTTCTTTGTTCATTTGTTTGTTTAATTTGGGGTTAAAATTTAAAAAACAGGGCTATTCATTATTTATGCAGAAAAATCTCATTTGTCTTCTGCTTTTCACCAAGTGCTTTCCAATTTAGAAAGGGTCATTTGATTGTWATTAAACCAAATGTTAGTGAATAATTCAGTGCCTTTTTCTTCATCCCATCCTATTCATTAGTTAGAGCCAAAAGGCTCCAACTTTCAAATAATAGCAAATCTTTAGTCAATAATTAGTAATAATTAAAGACTCAAAGCTGTTACAGCAGCTAGTTAGGAACAAAGAAGATTCTGTTTGTGAAATGAGAACTAATAAGGAAAAAGTTAATTTCTCATCAACTTAAATATTTCTAAAAATGTAAGCTTTCATACAGTGTACTCCTGGGAATCTCTTTGTAATTTCATTTGATAAACACAGGGCTAAAATTGGCATCCTTGTAATTAATTTACACTATTACATAAAAATATAGGGAGAATAATTCACAGAGGGAAACTGCATGCTGCAGAGTTGTTTTAAAGCTTTTCTCCTTTCTATGAATTATGTCAGATACCTAGTCACGTAAATCAGAATGGCACTTTGGGGGCTCTTACACTCTGAAGTGCTTAAAGGATTTACCGGTTTTAAGTAGAACTCAGTTATTACTAAATTAGCCAATACTGGGCTACATGGAGATTCTTCTCTTTTTATTCTTGTGTTTCACACATTYCTTCACAAACCTCTAACATCAAAAAAGTGAGAAAAAATTAACATTCAAAAGTAAAATGAGCAAAAAAAAAAATTACAAATTGCATGAAAACCTGTTGACAAACACTGTTCTGTGGTTTTGGGTGTGGGTTACTACTGCCAGAACTGTAAAGGACTATTTGGCAATTCTACTGGAGGAAAAGTTAAAATTGCAATTTGCTGCTGGAGTAGAGTTTGTCTGACAAGAGTCTTTAGTCTTGTAGGATTCCTGTGCTTCCAGTGTAACTGACTCTAGCTCCTGTCACAGCGTGTGTGATGGTGAATAACTTCTGAGTGGATCCTCCTTGTCTCTTTATCCCCTCCCTGATAGTACTATGCAGAGAGCTCATCTAAGATTGCGGGAACTTACTCAAAAGGACCTAAAACCATTGAGAAAGGCCAGTGGAGGAGAAAGGARAATACAAATATGTTCCCAGGATCCCAAGAGGAAACATTTCTAAATAACATAAGAGCTGGTGTGGCTAAGCTGTTGACTAGTGARGAGAAATAAAATGGCAGCTGGATGTTGATGTGCTCAGGAAGATCACAAATGAATAAAAACAGGCTGATGACATGTTGTGGGGAGCASCTCTTCTCTGGGTGAGTGGACAGAACAGTCACCCCAATACCACTGAAWGCACTGAGTTCAAGAATGGAAAGCCAAGGGAGGCAAATGACCTTCAMAGGTTCCACACAGGTTCCAGCATGAGTTCTAACAATGGGCTTCCAGACTCCTTCCACAGCAACAAAATACAACTGACAATTGATTTAGGGATTGTTGGAGACATGGCCCTCTCCTATGACAGATCACAGGGGAAATGGAATGACCCTGGCTTACTGTGAAGCTCAAAGTAAAACAGGAACRGTTGTTTTCCCTTTATACTTTGGGTCTTTCCTAGGCTATTTCTTTCTATATTCCACCACCTTATTTGGCTTTTGAGAGCTGCTGGGCATTGAGAAGAGTYTATAATTGTGCTGGGTGTTCTTTTTCCCTTAGCAGTTAGTGAGAAGTTAGAACAGGGCCCTGAGTACAAGCAGTTCAGATTTGTCATTCTCCTGTGCTCTCCCCTGCATTTGTCAATGTCTGAGTTTCATCAACCATTATGCTGCCAGTTTGTCTAGTTCTGTTCCCATGAAGTTCATCACAGCCTTTTCTTAGGAAGACAAATAATTTTGTCTGCAAATCCTGCTGACCTCATTTTTCTGTTCTACACCTCATTTCTGCCTTTCTGGATAATTAATGAGTGTATTAAATGCTAACTACAGTCCAGATCCTTGGGACATACTAATATTAACCTCCTACTGAATTGAAAACTGACAACCTAATGAATTAAACTCTTTGCATGAGAACAACAGTGTTGACTGTGAAAATCAGGATGACTTGTGATTTACTCCTGAACTGGAGAAAAAAAAAAACAAAACCCCACCCAAAACTTTGCAAGTACAAGTACCTGCAATTTCCACTGAATTTTATWATGGGTCTTGTGAAAAAACAGGCTGTATGAGAAAAAACCAAATCCAATTAAAAAAAAAGGGAAACACCACCTCTGTATTCCTGTTACCTTTGCTCTTTATGGAACTGTTGAACTCTCAGACAGTACCTGAAGCGTTTCCCCCCTTATGAAATTGCTAAAAGTACCTTGSCTAGAATATCTTTGGAGCATCAAAGCTTGTTTAGGTTTTTGATCCAGAGGGGACAAGAATTTATAGCTAATCAGGCTTGAAGTAAAAGATGAACAAAATGAGCCAAACTGATGACTACTATAGCTATAATCACCTTGGCAGGACATGCCGCTGTGTCAAAGTCTTTAGATTTTTCTAGATATCAGAAAAATTCCTAMATTTCTCTGACACTTTGGTCTAGTATCTGTAGTGGACATTTCTGAAAGCAAAAAATATATTCGGAACAAACATTACCAAGCCATATAAAAAAGGGCAGTTCTTAGTGTCCTGCCAATGTTATAAAAACTAATACATTAAAACCTAGATGTATTGTAAACATCAGGAGAATGTCTAGAGTTATTCCTGGAACTACTGTACATCAGCATCTAAAAAGTGTGTAATTTATACAGCAGCTGTAAAATACTCTAATAAGTGTATTCCAAGTACAAATCTTGTTTGAACTTTGTACCAAAGAAGAGGTAGACAACTACAAAAAATGCCAATGAATATTCACATGCTCTTGAAATGAACCTCCTTCATGCATGAACATTTTAAGAGATCAAATTTTCTTAGCACAAATCTTCACAGAAACTGAACAGGTGTAATAATGCATTGAATTAATACTTTCTGAAACTGAACCTGTATTACTGAGCTAATAGACTTTTCCACAGGAAGCCATAAATATCTTTATGGAAATATGCCTTGTTTTACTAAAGTTTTCAATYGGTTCTATTAAAGCAGATTCTGCTATGCAGGTTAGAAGAGTTTACAAAATGCCTGAAAGCAGATAGAGATTTCTAATGAGCAAATTCTGATAAAGTTTTTTGACAAATGGAGCATTCTGCCTTTTAAGTCCCATTGGATGCTGTCTGCAACATTGGTTACACACATTTAATCATCTGGATCACCAGCTTTAGAAACTAAGATGAATCAGGGKTCTAAAGCTAAGTGAGGGTCATTTTAACAGAACTGGTCTGTGCTTGCCGCGTTTTTCTTTCAGTGGAACAAAGATGTTCTCTGTGCTCACACCTGTACAGGACATTTCAGCACTTGTAGGACATTCATGGGCCAGCCAGAGCTGATGGCACTGTCCCGTGTGAGAACAGACCTGGGCAGCCTCTGTGTGTCCCAAAATCACATTTCCAGACAGGACACAAGGCACCTGGGAAAGCAAACACATGGGAGACTGGCAAGGTGCTKGTTATGTTACACAGGGATATTACATGCTAAGAATGGAATTTCTAGCATAATCTCAGGGTTTTTTTCATGGGTTTTGGTTGCATGTCTGCAAAATGGGAATAATGGGCAGTGGTACAAACACAGCAATGAAATCCTCCCCGAGGACACAGTACCTGCGATGAAGCAGCAGTGGAAGGTGCAGGGCAAAAAGGACAAAAGGAAATACAGGGTGTTCATCACAGAAAAAACCACCAAACCACGAAAGGAGATGTGTGCATGCAGAGATGGCCACAGGCAGCAACATCCACACCTTGGTTTCCCAGACCATGGAGTTTAGCTTGCTGTGCCAGACTTTGCTACCTTGGGCACAATTTTACTCAGACAAACTGTGTCTGTGTTTCTGGGACCCTGATTTGCCAAGATTCCAAAGTTATTTATTAAAAACAAGTGACTTTTAAAATCTCTGTCCTCCCTAGCAGCAATGAATTTGTCTTGGTGATTTTGTATTTGACCTTTTTATTTGTTACAAATCTGCAGTTGCAAATTCACGTCAAAGACAACTTTTCTGCTTCATAAATTAATATAATCTTGCGATGTTGAATATTCCATTCCCCATGGTAACTTGATTGGTAGGTAGCCTATGTAGAAAAGTGACCCTAAAAAGTGACCCTAAAAGGAATTTAGGAGACAAAACAGAAATCAGRTCACTTGAGTGCAATGTGAACATGATCTGTTATATTTTGTGGTGTACTGCAGCACCTCCTGCTTTTCCACTAACATTCTACTGCCAGGGAGTGATGCCTCCATTGAAGGACTCACTGTGCACATAACATAATTTATGTTGGGTTTCTTCATGGTTGGCAGGAGGGGTTGAATATTTTGTACTTATATATTAGAATGAAAAAAAATAGAATTTATTTCAAATGATGATGGAATTTACAGTTGAAAGGCCCACTTCAGATGGAGAAGTGTAGATGGAGAAGTATGAGAACCTTGTTGTGTAGGTAGAGAACCCTCTGKATCACTGCCAGTGCTGACATAAATAAAATTAGAAGACTTCTACGTGAGGAGAATGGAAAAAATAGAAAAGATGATGGGATTTTATCCTTTGTCCCATGTTGATGTTTAATGCATAAAAATAGGAAACCAATTCAGAAAACTGTTAATATTTAAAACAGACTCAGAATTATTGTGCTTGACTGCCCACTTAAGATTTGTGAGGTGTACATAGCATAATTTGCAACCAAGTAACCTTGAAAAGACCAAATTCACTTTTGTCAGTACTATTAACTAAGTCATTAAACATATTCACATGCCTACTCACAATTGTATTCATTATTTTCAAGATTTAAGRCTACTGTGTTCTCCTAAATTTCCCTGATGAATTTAAAGCAGAAACAAAGGTTGGGATTTTTGTTTGTTACTTGTCTCATCTTGTRAATTCTCCTCACTCCTGCATTCATTGAGTTGTTGGGTGAATAGCTCATTAATGTGATTTCTATCTGTGTCTAAAGGCACAGGGCAGAAGCACTGTTATGTAACAGCTTGAAAAGGYGCCTATAAATAACCTCCTTTAATAACCATAAATTTACATAAGAAAGGTAGATAAACTCTGAAGTGAAAACCGYTTATTTTTATCTGATGCATCTATTTCATAATCTCAGTGTTATCAGAYGCATCCTGAATAATTGGTCTTGGGGTTTTA
Source organism: Malurus melanocephalus (assembly GCF_030028575.1). Taxonomy (NCBI): domain Eukaryota; kingdom Metazoa; phylum Chordata; class Aves; order Passeriformes; family Maluridae; genus Malurus; species Malurus melanocephalus. The sequence continues at coordinate 505,762 of NW_026623681.1, read as the reverse complement.
TACCATCTGGGAAAGTCTTGCATATCGAATGGATTTATCTGATAGGAACAGGGATCTAAAGAGCTGCGTTTCTCTTTGGTGACTCAATCGTACCTGCAAACTCCCAGCAGCATCACTGGCAGATGACGTTAGGCAAAGAATAGCAGGTTTGGCTCTTATTTTACCCATTTTCTAAACACAAGTGCTCTTGTTTTAGTAATCTGATGGAAGTCAACCTTCATCAATTTAAAATATTCCTTCTTTGATATCATTAACTGCCTGCCTTAATTTTGGAGATTTTCTGAATTTATCCCTTTCTTTGGCCTCATACCTTGGAAGGAAAATCGTGGCAGGCATAACCAAAATGTTCAGTTTTATAGTTGCTGTCCAATCATTACAATCTGTAGAAAGCTAAGAGCATGTTCTCATAAAAGCTTCAAAAGGTGTATGAAGATACAGAAAGTCCAATACAGTAAATTGAACATTATTACTGTTAGACAAAGTGATAAAGAAATCACTGAAAAAGGACTGTTGATGTACTCTGTTAAGTCTCCAATACCAATTGTGAAGTAAGGCAGTGTAATGCCTCCTCTTACGGTTCTATTTCTGTAGGCAGCAGGAGCAGCTGATCCAGAGGCAGAACCTCCCCCATGTGCTCCTGGTGGCCTGATCAAGGCCAACTTGGAAGATTCCAGGTTTGGAACAATCTGGGATASTGGGAGGTGTCCCTGCCCATGGCATGGGRTGGGATGAGATGGGCTTTAAGGTCCCTCCCAACCCAAATCATTCTGGGATTCTCTGAGCCTTTTGCTAGCACTAAGGGACACCAGTTGTAATGTTGTTCCTCTGATGTTTTGTAAGTACCTTTTCATATATTGGATATTTTAACTGCTTCTTTGACTGAAGTTCCTTTAGTGGGGATACTGTACAAGCCTCTGCAGCTATGGGGGTGGAGCCAGAAAACAAATTAAGCAGGAAATAAAGTCCAGCAGTGAAAGCCATTGAGCTGCTCAGTCAAGGAATACATGTAGTTTGAGCTCAGCGATGGGTGAGACAGACACAAGGGGAGCAGCAGCCTGATAGGAGAAAGGAAGCTGACTGTCTGTCCCAGTGATTTTCGCAGGACACTGTTCTGCACTGCAGCATAAACGCAGACAGCATCAATCAAAAAGGAGGCCCTGATATTCTCCTCTAAAGTTACTATTCTGTTATTCTCCTCACTATTATTCTCTAAAGTTACTATTCCCAGACCACCCTCTTTGTCAAGTGTATTGRCCTGCCCTTTTCATCTCCTCCTCAGCCTGGTGTAGGCAAGTCCCCATTCTCTTCCTAACCAGGTGTTTCTTGGTCAGATGGTCTTTCATCACTGTGCCGTTCAAATTCTTCCTTTTCTTGAACAAGGACTTAAAAGTATTTCACTGCCAACAGATCACATAATATATTGATTCAGGTTTTTTCTAGCTTATAAAAATATATATTTCCCCCAGAAAATGATAACCTTTAAAGATTTAATCCAAGTATATGTCTCTTTGTTCATTGGCAGTGTTTTCAGATCATCAGACCAACTGAGTTTGTAAAACCTCTCAGTAATTCTCCCCCTTTTATTTTCATATTTCAGCAGAAACATCAGCACCTGGTGTTTGTTATTTACTGCATGTATTTTGTTTGCCTCTTAAATGTTCTGAAATTCTTCCACAGAAGGCTCAGCTTCTTAGGGAACAACCACTTATTGTTTGCCTATCTCCCTCTTTAAGCAGCTCATTAAAGCACTCACTCTATCGTTCTGTAATCACATTCTTTGTGATCAACACATTTACATTTGTGTCCTTTATCAGAATTGCTCGGGTGTACATTTATATGTAAAATTACCTCATATTCCTGGTGTGTCTGTCCTGTTCCAATTCTCCACCACACCAGGTAACTGTGAGTGGAGGTGTTTGCACKGTCCTGTAGTGTGAGGAGGGATGTGCTGATTCCATGTGAATCTCATCACAGCAGTGTGGAAAAGCAGAGCAGAGCAGCAATGACATTAAGTCAGCCCCGATGTCTGTTAGTGACTCTTACCCCTGATGTTAGGGAGTCCTCACAGAGCACATGCTGCACTGTCTGCCTCCCAGCTCAGCCTCCTCTGACCAAAATAAATGCTAACGTGCTGTGATGCATGACTTCCAATTTAAATGAGCAGAAAATTCACTTTGTAATTTTACCAAATAATGAAAAATGCATATTTGCTCATCAATGTCTCCTGCCTTATTCTGCTCTTAAAATTGCTCAGTATGCTCTGAAAGATGTGTTGGATGTTTACTTGCAGTACTTCACTGTAACRTTTCATCAATAATCTTTAAGGTCCCAACTGCACCTGGCTGGTCCTTATGACAATAACACAAGTCTAGGAAGTATTTTTTACTGGAAAATTATTGTTGTTCTCACATTGAATGCTCATCACCACACACTGTTGATGGGAGAAAGGAAATAAGTTCTGAGATTGCTCACCCTATTTTTAAAGCTAGGAAGTACTGGGATAGACATTTCCTCACCTCATTCACAACACAGGATGCAAAGTACTCACTATCTACCTCCTATCTACTCAGTTGTGCTCACTGTAAACACATTGTGATGTTTAGTCCTGGCCTATTTTATCACATTCCTCCCTAATATCCCAGTCTTTACTGAACTTAACTTCCTGACATGCCTATGAGGAAAGGTTCCAGCTTGACTGAGAAAAAAATAAAGAAAATAAACAACCCTTAGTATTTTGGGGAGCAATTTAACGTGCAAGGGCTTGATTTGCCAGCACTTTTAACACCACACATCTTTCTAGGCTCAACTCCCACTAACTTAAATTGCAACTGCAAAGTTCAGCTCTTCTCTGAATCAGACCACACAATTTCAGGATGTGCAATCAGAAAATGAGTAATACRCAGACGGAAGCTGCAGGGAGAAGTGAACTGTCCAGCAGCACACATTCCTCTGGGATAGAATTGCTGAGGTACTGATAAATAAGACACTAGCTGARTAAATAGTGCAAAAAGTGCTCCTAGGTAAAGAAAAAGTCCTGTGTAAGTTTACTTGCTTAGAATAGACTAGTTAACTTCTGTAATACCACTAAGTTATATCTGGATGAACTCTTAGGTGGTRTCCCTGGACCACAGCTGATCTTCTGGCCAGATTTAAGTATCTTTACTCCAAGATGCTAGTCCCTTCCTGAAAGTTGGAATGTATGTATTACCATCCCTCTGTCATAGGTAAAGRCAGGCAGAGCCTCCACACAGTAACTTCATTCACTAAATAACTTCTATATTAATTCCAGGTGTGTGCACTTCACCGGAATGGTGAAAAGACCCTACCATTAAAATATCTGTTGACATGATAGAACAAGAACAAATTAATGTTGCCCTACCAGCCTGACTTTAGACTTACAAATTGTAAGTCTTTTGAGAATAGTTTCAGGTATGTTCAAAGTTTCTAAAAAACAAATTGTAAAATGCACAGAAAAGTCATCCTACATAGAGTCATGTTCATTCCTACATAAATCAACAGTTTTAAGTCTTTAGCAACAACATCTGTAACAAACTGACCTKTACAGTACATCTGTTCTGTACTGTACAGAACCATACACTACAAATTACAATCAACTACTAGAAAGTAAAATACACATTTTGCAACCAGATTTCAAAAACCAAGCTTAAAAATGAAGAGTTGTGATTCACAAAATTCCATTACAGGCTCTGAACACAGTTAAACATATGGATTTATCAGGGATGGTTAAAAACTTCCCTCCTTTTTTAACTTCTTCCTAATTGTCCTACTTCCCTTCTTCTACCACACTTTTGAGCAACACACAGGAAAAGGTCAAGTCCACATTAGTCTCATGAAATGTGGCTCCTTACTGTGCTACTTGGAGAAGCTCCAAGTGCCTCAGACCAAGATTGCTTGTGGTATCCACCTGGTTTGCAGAGTTCATGTACCACTAAAATTCTCATCTCAACATCTTCACCTTTTTCGGAACTTCGGTCTGACTACTAATTTTTTTTTTTCTCTAGGACAGAAATAGTACAAGAAAATAAGCCTTACTTGAAAGGTATAAGGATATAGAAAATTGGCATTTTTATAACCAAGAACCAAGGGCCACAAAGATGGTCAGAGGGCTGGAGCACCTCTCACACAAGGAAAGGCTGGGACAATTGGGATTACTCAGCCTGGAGAGGAGAAGCTTTGGGATGACCTAATTGTGGCCTAGTAYCTTAAGGGGCTGACAGAAAAGATGGGGAGAGACTATTTACAAGGGCCTGTGGGTGACAGGACAAGGGGGAATGACTCTAAACTGAGAGGTATTTGAGATTAGAAATTAAGAAGAAATTGTTCCCTGTGAGASTGGTGTGGCCCTGGCATAGGGCGCCCAGAGCAGCTGTGGCTGTGCCATCCCATGCAGTGTCCAAGGCCAGCTTGCACACTGGGGCTTGGAGCAACCTGGGATGCTCCAGTGGAAGRTGTCCCTGCCCATGGCAGAGGTGGGAGTGGGTGATTTAAGGTCCATTCCAATTGAAGCCATTCTGAGATGCTATGGTAACAAATGAACTGTTGCTTAGCTGTTAGCACCGGTGTGCCCAGGGAACACGGGCCCAGGTGAGCCCAGGTGAGCCCAGGGGTGCCCAGGTGGCCAGGAAGGCCCAATGGCACCTGGCTTGTTCCAGCACTGGGGTGGCAGAAGGACCAGGGCAGTGACTGTCCCCTGTGCTGGGCTCTGGTGAAGCCACACTTCGAATCCTGAGTTCAGTAATGGTTCACTCACGACAAGGCAGACATTTAGGAGCTGGAGCCTGCCGGGTAAGCGTCTGGAGCACCAGCCCTGTGAGGGGCTGGGGTGATGGCGCGGAGAAGGGAGGTTTTTCTGAAATGCAGCACCTCGCCGCTGGCGCCAGCGGAGCTCCCCTGAGGGAAGGCGGTGCGGCCCCGGGGGGCGGGGGGAGGCCCTGGGCCGCCCTCCCGGCCCCGTGACCCTCTCGGCGCGCAGATCCCGCCGCACTCCCGCGCCCCGCACGGTCCCGTTCGCGCGCGGAATGGCAATGGCTCCCCCCGCCCGCACCATGGCTTCCCCCGCTCCCCGGGCGCTGCCTCTCCTCCTCCTCCTCCTCCTGCACCTCGCCGCCTCCTCCAAGCTCAACACGCCCAAGGTGCTGCTCCCCTTCACCCGCGGCACCCGCGTCAACTTCACGCTAGAGGCCAGCGAGGGTTGCTACCGATGGTGAGTGCAGGTGCCGCCGCCCTTTGTCCGCTTGTGCTCTTCCCGCCGGCACCTGCGGCGGCTCCTCGGCCCGCGGCGGGGCCTGAGGGCTCCTCAGGCTGCTGGGCCCTCCCTCACCCCTTTCACCTCGCTAGGGGTGGGTTTGGGCGGCCCAGCAGTACGGGAGSAGACAGGATGATAATCCCTGAGGGGAAAGGTTGTTTGTTTTGTGCAGCGGGGGTTAAACCCGCTGRAGAGGGGCAGTGTCTGCGGGCCGGGCCCTGAGGGGAAGGTCCCTGCTTGTGAAAGAAGCTTCCCGCCATGGCGCCGTGCCCGACATGTGCCTCACATCCCGTGTGCACCCACCTACACACCCCACACATGTCCACTTGCTTCTCCCTGTACTGCACACACTCCCACCTGCTTCTGTTTGTTCCCCACACATACATCCACCTGCTCCTCCACCTGCTACCAGACCCACTGTGCCTCCACACAAACCTCATGTGGCCACCGTGCTGCCCCGGACAGCCACAGTGCCACCCCACACACACATCGCCGCAGTCCCACATGTGTGGGGATAGCACCCTGAACTTGTGCTGCTGGTGGGGAAATGCCCCTTCTTTTGCTGTAGTCGGTAATGAAATTCTTCACAACATTGAGCTCAGTGTATGGACATAAAGGAATCCTATCTAAGTTGGGAGCATCTCACTGCTGCTGTTAGTGTAGGTAACAGCACTCTTAATACATAATCTGGGGACAGTGAAGTCGAGTTTAAAAAGTGAAAGCTTTCCCGGTTTTCTCAGTGTTGAGCACGTGGGATGTACTCCAGGAACTTCTGGCYGGGAGCTCCCTTCTGCCTCACACAGGGGGATGACTGGGCAGTGCTGAGCACAGGGGCTGAAGGCAAATCCCACAGCGTATGTAAATTTAGAAAGCTCACAGTAGTCTTCATTTAAACAAATGTTGCCAACTCCTTATTTCTATAGCACTCCAGAATGGTAACTTAATCAGTAACGAGCAGGAGGTACCCACCTGAAAAATGGAGATATGTTTAGAATGAAAATTCCATGTGTGCCAGATGGGTGCGTGCAGCAGTTTTTTTTGTGTCTGGCAGTTATTGAAATACATTTTAAAGGGCTGTTTTCATTCTCTGTCAGTTTGCTTGGKGATTATATGTTTCTCATCTCTGGGCTGGGTACAAACCTTTGGTCTGTGACAGTTTACATGTTTGMGGGTGCTTATGGGGAAGAGCAGTAATTCTTTTTATTCAGAAGTCGACTAAAAACAAAAGTGACCAGATGAGCTGCTTGTGGTCATGTAATTAAATTTTTAATGGACCATTTTAGTGAAAATCTYACAAGCGTGCATTTTTTCTTCTTTYTTACTCWGATCTTCGAAGGCTATTGAGTCTTTGAAAGGATTTGGTTTGTGAGGTAAAGGATATTGCATAAAGCTAAAACCCAAAACTCATCAAAGCACTATTAAAATTTGGAAGTAGACTGTTTCCTGTTTTGCCAGAGAGCTGTTCAGTGATGCTGGGCTGGCTGCAGCTATTCCTGTATGTGCCAGGTGCTATCTAGCTGTCAGAAGCATGGAGACCTTTGCTAATCGCACTGAAATCTACAGATGAAACAATGTAAGATTGTGTTCCAGAGAAATGCCAGATATGATTTGTGTCTTTAATGGAGGTGATTTTTGTGCACTTCAGAGCATGTTCTTTTGGAGCTCTTTACCAGCAGTGACTCATCTCCYTCATGCAGACAGGCTTTAACATCCTTTTCCATCCTCTTGCTTTGGCCTTCGGAGATGAATTTTGGTTGAGAATTAAGGAAACTATACCTAATTCACCTTCCATGTGCTGTTATTTTTTGTGACAGGGTTGTTAACAATGGATATTTATTCACTTCTGCTTTGCAAGGCCTGGCAGGATGTGGGTGGTAAAAYTCACCGTGTACTTAGCAAACCCTCCGGAGGAAGCAGGAGCTGTGTGTGTGACTGAGCAGAAGCAGCAATTGCATCTGGGGCTCTCTCCTACATCYTCTCAGTCCTTGAACTGTGGGGGATTAGAAAGAAGTGTACCTGGAGGAGCAGCTCCACAGCTATTTGCTGACAGATGTCCTGTACTTTGCCATTTGAGCTGTCAAAAGGAGCTATTACTGGAGAGGGGTTGTTGAACTGAACAAGTTAAGAAATACCAAGTGCTTGASAAGGAGTGACTTCTCCTCATATTTGTGAAATGATGGATATGTTTGCATGCATGAAAACAGAGTTTTGAATGCAGGTGTGATTCAGGCCCTCTGTCTGCAGAGGGGACTGAGGGTGAGTAATATGGGAGATTGTGAAGTTAGGGGTAACCTATGAGAGCTGTGGTTGTACAGCAGTGTCTGATACCAAATGACATCTTTTGAAGGCCTGCATTCTCATACTCATCTCAAACATTCAGAATTCATACACAGGTGTCCAATTTCCTGAAAAAACAGTCTATAGCATGTTGTGACCTTATTTTTTTCCCAGTTTCCCTTTGAGCCTTCAAGTTTACTTCTGAAAGTAGGAGATTTTCAAAGTGATTGTAGCCATGTCTGAGAATTCCAGTGATTCAGAGGGAAAAGATCAAGTTCTATCATCATCCCAGCAGATCGGGAGCAATGGTAAAGTTATAATCATGGTTCTAAAATATTTYCTGATTTTCAAGATGCCCATGCCCTCTGGAGTTTGGGTTGCTTTTATGTTAGAATTATTTTTTGTGAAAACCTTCGTTTGCAAAGCATACGGTGTTTTCTTCTGTAAATATTGTACAGTATCTTCAGGGATAAAACACTGCCTGTGCAGATATATTTAGCATTTATATTACATCTGYATTTATCTTTTAATTACTTTAATGCAGAAATTACACTTGAAAGAATGAAAGCATTCAAGAAGTAGAATTCTCTCCTTGAAACCTGCCRTACCATAATAACATTTCAAAGGGGAGGAGGAGAACACACAAGCACCCCAAGGTACACAGTATGTCTGGGTATTTATAGCAGAAATTATCTGCAGTGTACAAATATGTTTACATATTTCATTTTTCCATACAGTATAGAATTGAGATGTATGGTAAGAGCTGGTGGAAATGGAGTTTATTGCCACCTTAAATAGAAAGTTTGTGTGTGCTAATGAAGCCCTCACTGAGGAGGTTATATCAAGCTAATTTCCATGGGAAAGGAGCTGGTGGTAGAGGGAGAGATCCAGTGGCCARGTGGTATTGAAGCTATGGGATGCACAGGTACTTCCAAAGAGCCCAAAGCCACCGCACAATGCTGCTGTCACAGTAATTGGCTAGAAAAGCTCATTTTTAGTTCCTTATCTTGTCATGCTTTTGTTATAAATTGATCTTTCTGCTCCATGGCATATATGTGATGGCTTATGTGTTTTTAGAAATGCATAYCAGTAGTGTTGATCATTAAGAGCTGTTGCTTTGCTGTAAGACCAACATTGTCATCTCTGGTAGTCTGGAAGTTGTGTTGTTTCCTGTTTTACCACAGGTCTAAAACGTCCTATCTGACTCTCCCTGAAAAATATTTTGTGTGAGATACCATTAACTTCCATATTATGAAGTGACAAATAATGTTTGTAGTCCCCTCTGCATTTCCCTCTTGTAWGGCACTGCAGTCAGCAGCAGGATGTCCTCCCTCTCCCTGACCTAACGTGGCTGTGCTTTCCCAGCAGGGCTTCAAGCTCTTCTCAGTGCAAGGACGAGCTTAGAACTGGGTTGAGCTATCCTTGTTGGTAAAGTGAGAGGGGCTGTGCTGCTGTGGCTCMGGTGTGTGTTACCTGAGCGTGTTGGCTCAGAACCAGAGTGGGGTGTGTGAGTCTGCAGCAAACATGTTCTTCCAGAGCCCAGGAGGCAGAGGAAATAAGTGTTTTTTCTCTTAGCTGATGTGTCAACATCAGTGCAGGTGTTGTTAAAAAAMCTTTTTCTCAATGTGAGCATCGCCAGCCTAAAAAAGGCAGACAAAAGGAATAGGAGGACTTGCTGATTTTGGGCAGCTTCCCATTGTTGAACACCCATGAAATAAATGTTTGATGACTTTTGGTCTTTTGGGGTGCAGTTCTTACCCTAGTAATTGAAGCTTTATGGGTTGTCTACAATGAGAAGTTTTAAGAGGGGTTAATTTGAAATAATGAAAAATGTGACATTTGTGTTTGACAGTAAGCTGCCATTTTTTTATTTTTTATTTTGTTACTTGCAGTCATGCTAAATTAATTTTAGAATAACTTGTGTAGGCCGAGCTTTACTTTTTGCATTCTCTTGGTTGGAAGGTGCCTCTCACCTAGTGTGCATATTGTTTTCCTTTGTGCATGTGGAAATGGGCCAAAAAGAAGCCCTTGGGATAAAATKATTTTGGGCCCTGGTTGATTTGACAAAATGTTCAAGTTACAGTTGGGCGTCTGTTGAATTTTGGGAACAATCAGCACTGGCTTAACTTGGCTTCCTTTGAAGTTACTGGGCATGCCAGCTGATCACCGATGTAAAATCTCTGGAGCAGAGGCTCTGTCCTTGGCTCACTCTGTGGTGTGTGATGTTTCCATTTGATTTTAAAGCAGAACTGGATGGAGGAATTTTTTTTGCTGCTTTTTGTTTTTCCAGTACAGTAAGAAACATCCTAGGAGAAGATTGAGTGAACAACAGAGACATTATCTGCCACTGGGTTGTTAAAAATCTTTAAGTATTGAGGGAAACTCTGCCAGGCTCCCTCTCTGCATTTTCTTTGGAATGGGTTCAGTTCCCATACTCTTGATTCCTTGGTAATCTACTATTTATCATACTGCAGTTGCCCAAATGCTGTTTTGGCTCTTGTGTCTYTTAATTTCTGTTTTAGTCCCAAGAGTGACTATATAAGGTCCYTGGTGTATTGGTCAATCCAATCTTCCCAAACTCTTGGAAACTTTAACTGTCCAGTTTCCCTCTGATCATGTATCTGCCCCAATGCCTGATAACATTCTAAAAGATCAGATCAACTGACAGTCACRGTGCAGCTCCATAAAGGTGGATTTTTGCTGATTCAGTCAATTYAGTTTGAAGAGCTGGCAGAGCAGTATAAAACACTGGAGCAGTAAGAATCAGCAGAGAATTGCTAGGGAGAGAAACAGTAATAGATTCCTGATCTTTGAATCAACTGGTACATAAGTATAATCTAATGAGGTATTGACATGTGGTATTACAGAACAGTCGATTAAAGAATGCAGGCCTCGATTTGGGTAGATCTATAGATACAATCTTGGCACATGCCTCTGTGTCTGGGGCTGTGGAGGGGGACGGAAATAATGAATGAAACAGAAATCAGCAAGAGGACTGGCAGCCTCTTGGCAAGTGCCATTCATTCCTTAGCAAGTCAGATTTTATTCTGAGGGAAGTAAGTATTGGGGACTTTTGTGAGCTTTTTTTCCCCCTTTCCTTCTCACTCTTTCTAGTGCTGCCTCCCTGCCTTGCTGTTTCTTTCAGGAGCTGGCATGAGATCTAGCGTTAGTGCCAGAAATGCTTCCCATTGCTGGCTTCTCAGGATCTAATTTTGCCCTCTGACAAACCCAGCTCTCAGTGTCACACACTGACACACTGCTGAAGAGCTGCTGCAATTGGCAGAGGATATAAACTGCAGTTTTTGTCACTTAAAGCTGAAGTTTCTTTTCCTTGCCCATCTTGTACTCAGCAGCGATCCCAGAGTAATGCCTCGGTAATTCCCAGCCTGGCTGAATAATGTCTTTGCCTCTCTGTGCTTGCCCCTGCATCTAGGTAGCTTTAAACAGAACGTGTCCTTGATACTTCTGAATGATGAAGGGGTCATCAAATACTTCATATGTTCTGCAGTAAAAAACACTAATCATGCAGGTTGTTTTTAAATACAAATCCATATGAAACYAAGCCTCAGAGAGGTCCCCTTGAGTAAAATTTATATTAAAAAGAGACATTCAGCTGATACTCTACCTCTTAAACTACTGCTAGAAACCAAATAGTGTCTAATGTCAGGTTCTCTACTGCAGTGACARCTAAGAGTTAACTGGCTTTCAGCGGTAAAAGTTTGAAAGTTCTTTTAAAATTGTGGAGTGTAGGTAAGTTTACAGTTAAAAATTAATTTTGTTGATCTTTGTTCTTCCCTTTTTCTAATCTGAAAASTGTCTGTAATTAGATTCAGTTTCACAACACTGCTATTAGTGCAAACTGCAGTGGTTTTGTATTACAAATCATAGCCAGATATTAAAGGAACAAATACAAACCACAGTGAAACCCCTGTTGTGTTGTAAACACAATCAATTCCAGACTGAAAGAATGCAAAACCCTCAATAACAAAAAAAAAATCTAATGGCAGGGAATATTAGCAGTGTAAAAACCTAAATAAAAGTCAATTTCATGCCTATACTACTTAAAAATACCTGCGTGCAGACTAAGTCAAATCCACATGCTCAGCTTCAAAAGCCAGCCAGCCAAGTACAGGAAAAGCCTCACTGGTTGTGAATGCTAATGTTGTTTAAAGAAACTTGCTAAAACTTGGAAAACTGTTTCATCGTTGCCTCAGAACAACAGAACAACAGGAAAATTACTAATGACTCACTTTTAATCTCTGTAGACTGTTAAGTGTGCTACTAATACAGAAAGTATTAATACAGAAAATAGTAGTATAGAAACAGTATAAATTCTGCTATTTAAATATGCGTATTTGTGTACATTGCTTAGGTATGTAGATTAGATAAACAGTTTTCAGGTTTAAGCTTCTAATTGGTGCTTAAATTGCCATTGTATACTGCTGTGGGCTGTTTTTTCCTTGATCAGATAAAATGCTTTGAAATTCTGGGTCAGCAGTTGGTACTGTTGTTTCAAGATCCTCTAAAACTACTCCTTATATAAGCAAAATAGTGTTGGGAGCTTAAGGTTAGAAACGGGATTTGCAATTTTATTGCAGGGGCTACAAGCAGAGGCGTGTGCTCACCTGGGCTGCAGCTGTTAACTCTTAGATAACTGAATGTGGTGTGATGTGGTTTTTTTTGAATAGATAAAATTTTAGTTAAGGAAAAATTTATTTTTTCAGTAGTGTGAATTTGTTGATTGTGCCAGTAAGAGAAGGAGGTAAAAGCTGTGTCTGGGGATTGAGGCATGTTTGGAGTTCCCATCCCACTCCTTGCTGGGTTAGAGAACTCTTCCCATTCATCACAAGTAGGCATTTTTGTATATCCTCCAGAAAAAAAGCCTAAACCAATCCAGCTTCCCCATTAAAACCCTTTGCCAGGAAGCRTCCAGGGCCCGGTTTAGATTGCATTTACCAGATAGCGCAGTGTTTTCATCAGAGCTGCTCTCCTCATGCGGAGAAGCAATTCCCAAGCAGCTTTGTCACCCATCAGTGCTTGCGTTCATTGTTTTAATCTTTCAAAGGGCCCTTGTGAGCGAGCCGTGCCCCCGGATCTCCGAGCACACAGCGGGGCTATTTCAGGCGCTGCAGTCCCGAGCGGCTCCCGGTACCGGCTCTCACCCTGCCCAGCTCCGGGCTCTGGGTGAGCACGGCTGGGGAGGAGCAGCTGTGACCCGCAGGGCTGGAGCACCTAGCAGGGGCTTCTGCAGTATTTCACTGCCTCTGCATTTAGCTATCGGATTAATATTGCTTCTATCTCATATGTAATTTCAAGAGGTTTGGGTTTTAATAATTTTTCAGCTTTTTGGTTTTGTTGTTTGATCTTGACGTTTTTGGCACACRGGAAGGGGGAGCTGGGCTCCACTCTGTAATTCCCTGGCCTGTTCTRTGGATTATGGGGAAGGTTGTTTGATTCACACTGGGTGCTGAGCGGGRGAAGCAGTAAACTTCTCAGGAGGGTCGATTTAAACTTTYACTTGTGTTAGGAAAATTAATCCACAAGCACCAGAGGTTTATTTCCAAAAAGGAGACAGAGGAGTCCCGCAACTTTATTCATGAATAAAGGGAGAGGTCATGGGCATTTCYCRTGGGGTCTCTCAAATTCMTAGAGRACGCAGCMTCCTTTTATCCCAATTTCYCGGCCGCAGTCCCCTCTCTCTTTCCCCATTGGCTGAGGTACTTGAGAGGTACAGGCTCCTTGAAACGCCTGATGAAACCCCCCCTTCTATCATACATTGCCCCCTTTCAAAATACATTTCTGTGTCTCTGCTCAGGTAGTCTATTAACATAGACTGGGGTAAGCCAATCACTAGAATTCCTATGCAAATTCTTCCTATTGATTCCTTCTATCTCCCAATATCAGCATTATCTCACCCCAGAGTCAGAGTCTGTTTGTAAAGACACTACCTCCTCATTCCTTTCACTTGCAAACGTCAGAACATTAAGGTAGAATAAGGTACTTGGCAAATTTTAAAACAACATCCAGACAAAGTAAGGCACTTCACAAACTTTTAATTCATCCAGGCACCRYAAGGCGCTTAACAAGGCATYGACTGGAATTTTTTAGTGTGGCTTACAACGTATTTYTAGAGGAAAAACTTAAGAGAAAGGTATGTAGTCACCCCGCAGCGATCCAGCGTGGCCTCAGCTCCGTGTCGGCCCCGGCCAGGGGGGCGGCTCCTCGGCACACATGTCACTGTCCTTTTCCCTGCTCGGCTCGCCTCCCCGGCCACGGCTGTTCTTTACAGTGGCCCGGGCCCACGCAGTCACATGGCGCCGTTTCGGGTTTCCCAGCCTGCCACGGGTCACTCGAACATTTCGGGTCTTGCCCACCTTGTCGGTGTGGAGCAGAGGCTGACCAAGGCTCAGGGGGTTGGGGGGTGGAGCAGTGACCGTCCCACCTGCAAAGAGGTCTCCTTGTCTGCCTCCTCCCCCTTCCCACCCGAGCCAGTCATTTTGGCGTTGTCCTGCCCACATCCATGATGAGCTTTCGATAAGCCCATTTCTGGAGAACTTGTGTGCAAAAAATTCCATGCAGGGTCAGAGCAGGAAGTAATAGACTCATCAGTTTTAGGTCAAAATTCTGTGTCGGCTTACATTGCACCAAACTTGACGATGCAACTTYGCATGTTTTACACAGTGTTACACACTACAGCTAACCAGACTAAATCTTTTTTGTTCTGAAATTTCTTGATTAAAACATGTTTCCTTTTGTTTTTCAGCACCCCTGCCATAGCAAGTGTACCTAATTGTGATGTTCTGCCAGGGGGGAAAGGTTCCAGTTTTTTTCAGAACTGTGTTTCAAACTTGTTTTGAAAATGCAATTACAAGTGGTGAATGGAACTTAAGCTAAAAGTGTTTCACCTTTATTTCAGTGTTCTGTATATGTTTTCACTCGGTTCACACCTCACAGCTAATCAATAGTCAGGCCAAAGGCTTTGCAGCTCTGTTAMGTAGCTGGGTACAGGTCTGGAGTGRCTCAATTGCCCTCAGCAGTGACCTTGCCATGGAGAGGCTGCTATGCTTGTCTGCCCTGGCTCTGGCCTGGGCTTTCCCCTTCCTGAGCCCACACTCGCCTTGGCTGGAGTCCTTGCGGAGCTGCTGCCATTCAGCTCTTAGCAAAGTCACCTGCTGACCGTGCAGCATGTCCCAAGTGCATTGTTTTGGTGGCTGTTGGAGCAGAGCTTTGATTGATGTGCTGACACAGCCCAACCCCACAGGTCATCCACGCGGCCGGAGGTGGCGAGCATCCAGCCGCTGGGGCGGGACGGCTGCCACTGCTCGCAGAGGGCTCTGGTCCAGGCGCGCTCCTCGCAGCCCATGCGCCTCACCACCGTCATCTCTGCCGAGGATACACGTAAGTTTGGGCTTGGGTGAGCCAACCTCTGCTTCTGATGGGCGTTCTGCTCTCCTCAGGAAACAAAGCAGAGACTTAGGAAGTGCACAGATAAATTTCAGTTCCTGTGTACAGTCATTTTAGGCTTTTCATGGATGGGGGTTTTAATTTCTGTTTGTCTCAGATAAGTGGTAATAATTTTAATGATGCATCCAGGAAAAAAGGTAATTCTTAAAAAAAAAAAAACCCAAAAAAACAAACAAAAAAAAAAGCCACAAATAAAGGGGGTGGCTGAAATATAAAAAAAATGTATTTAACAAAAATTACTAATGCAAATTCAGATACTTTGAATTTGAAAAAGCCAGAAGTTGCCTTTTTGTTTGTTGTGCAATATACCTGGTTATTTTTTATGGTGACAAAGGCAAAACTAGATGGACAACTAAATGCCTTGCAGTCACTAACTGRAGGAGTTTATGGGGGTTGATTGTCTGTGGGTAAAAGTCATAAATTTCTCATGAGCCAGCTCTGAGAGTGGCAATGYAGCAACTCTGCATAAGCACTCAGAGACAACGCCTRTAACAGTCAGTGTAGATGGAAATGAGAGTTTCTRCAGATCAGTTKTGGAGTTCAGTGAGGAAGGGAACTGTTTTTCTTGCTTTCTGAGGCACCATTTAACCCAAGAGTTTCTTCATTGAGGTGATGACCCAGTTTCAGTTCCTTCAATGTCAGTGTGTTGTGTCACTGGCTAAATTTGAGRTGTGTCAATGTTGCTGCTCTTGRAGAGCACATCCAGTGTTGTGATTTCTTGTGCTTTCTGATGTCTCTTCAAGTGACAGGACAAGTGCTTCGCTGTGATGCCATCGTTGATTTAATTCATGGCATTCAAGTTGTGTCCACAACAAGGGAGCTCTAYCTGGAGGATTCACCTCTGGAGCTCAAAATCCATGCTTTGGATTCAGAAGGTAAGAGATCTGCTTGTAGGAAATTAAATATATATAAATATGTCATCAGCACTAGCTGATGTATGCACTGGTTTTGTTTGTGACACAGTTGATCGTTTGAAACCAAGTGGAGAATTTTAAAGGCGTTCTCTGGATAATACATTGTGAAGTTGTCTGTTCTTTTTTTCTTTTTCTCCTTTGAGCAGAGGTAGACTAAAGAATTTTACAAAAGGACTTTTTTGTGAGACTAGTCAGGTATCACCAACAGCAAGTTCAGAAATTATGTTGGAGACCAATCACTTATCTGTTAATTACTAGAGAAACAATCACTTTTGGGAAGCACCATTTAGGCTCCTAAGAGTCACTGCCTTTGGACTGAATGCATCATTATTTAATTGGAGCAGAGAGCTTCTGTTTTTTGTGCTGTCTGTAGTAYCAGAAAAAGATTCATGATCTGGTAAGAGTCCTATGCTTTTGACAACCAAGTGAGTGCGCACATAACACACCAAGGAAGGAATTTTTTACTATAACTACTGAAAGGAGATAGTGTGTCAAGCAGCTGTAAAAGGTTAATTGTTTTGGATACTCACTGAGTCCATCCTATCTGTATTTGTAAACCATGAATGCCAGGTCTATGGTGATATGTTAATAATGAAAAGTAAATTTCTTTTTATCTTATGTGTGCTGCTGAATTCTTGGCTTGGTGTGTGTGCAAACTCAAGGGTGCTCCATCGGCACTTTGCCATGGAACCCACCCAGGCCAGAGTAGACAGGGACAGTGGTTCAAAACCCACAAGTAGTGTTTCACTGGTGTGACTGAAACAAGGTGTTAGTCAGAGGCTCTAAATTTCCTAATCTAGGTTTAGGGGCTCACGATACATTCAAAAGCTTTGAAAATCAGTTCCTTTGACCCAAATAACCTTGGAATCCATCCTTGGGAGAACTTTGGACACATTGGACTCTCAGTGGACTTTCTGGGCACACTTCAAAAAAAAAACCTATTCAGGAGYAGTGGTAATTTTATTGAAGGACTTAATTGTTCAGGAAAAATGAAACACTTGAATAAGGCACTCGCRAATGACTTTTTTTGATATTCAGAAGGTGAAAAAATCAATGTAATTATCCAGYTCAGTGAATATTGGCAGAAAATGTGCTTAGATTTGCTGCAAACTTGCACCAAGAACGGGTGTCAAGGCTGTTCTGCAGCCTGTGTGAGAGAAGAGTGGGTGCTGTGGATGAACTGTCCTGTGTATCCATGGTGCAGGGCCACAGCTTGTTCCCTGTTTAGTAAAAACATTAACTGGGCTCTAGGCTTGTACCAAGGAGCATTTTTTTGGGCCTGATGACAATTWTTGCATCTTATATTGCAGATTATTGCAGCTGGAATGGGTCAAACCATTCATTAATACTGATGATTCTACTCCTGCGTGTTTTGATAGATCTTCAGGAATAGTTACTTTCCTTATGCTTTTTAATATATCCAAACACTTATATATATTCCAGTTATTTTTACTTAAGCTGTATTTTTTTATCAGTTACGTTAACACAGATTGGTTTTGTACATGTTTTTAATAATCCACTCCAAATACAAACTYGATCCTCAAATGCTTCTTTTCAAAGAGTACTGATGCAAGAGACAAAATATGATGATGGAGAACTTGGGCCAAATTATGTATAGAATGTAGAGGGGAGAAAAGTCATACTGTTTTCTTTTGTTTGCTGAACTTTTGCTCAGGTTATTTTACTATGAGTTAACTAAAGGTAAGTCAAATGAAAGACTTAAAAATGTGCATTTGCATTTCTTTGGCTAAGAGTGCAAAGGTAAAACCTGCATCATTAGAGAGAGACTTAAATGCATGTTAAATTCTTGGGTGTYCATTTTTATTACAATGTCTCGTGTGTTTGGAGTTTTGTGTGTACATTCCTATCTGGGATTTGGAATTATCTACAGCAAGCTRTATAGAAATGAGATGAATAACACACACTGTGCATTGTGTTGACTTGTTTAAAATATTTTTGTGGCTTAAAAATGTCATCACCTTTAARCATGAGAATTCAATAATAGTTTTGCATTGATTCTTTATTAATACAGGTTTAAATGTCAAAGGGAGTAAGACAAGTTAAAATATACCTTAAGCTACTGGGATTTCTGTTCCATATTTGTTTGTGCCAGTGGAAACTGCAGTTTAGAGCAAGACTCAAGACTGAAAGATCCTTCAGATTAGCATCTCATTGCACTTAAAGCATTCAYGGCAATTTTTCGTTTTCAGTCTGTTTTTTACTTTCTGTTCCTATTTAAAGCTAACACTTTTTCATGTTCTCTTGGTTCACAGTTTATAGAAAGGAAGTGCTCAGCCTGAGTCATTTGAGTAAAAATTTCAGCTGTTATGGACAAATTATGGTTGTGCTCAAACCCAAAATTATGTGTATGGAAAGTGCAGTTCTTTGTTGCTGTGAACTCAAGTCACAGCAAATGGCATTTCAGATCTGTGTCAAAATCTGTATCAAGATTTCAGTTCTGTATCTGTTTCAAAATGGAGGGTTGTTTAGCAGAGTTGTTTTCATGTCTTGCTCATGTCCAAGAAGTAGTAAGGTGCTTGTGGTCAGAAGGGAAAGGAGATGGTGAGTGCCAAGGACATCTTGGGGGCTGAYAAGTGGAGGAGAGGTGGGGGCACCTGCACCCATCTCATGAGCTGTGGGAAACACCGTGGAATGAAAAGCAAGGTAGAGGGTGGGTTTTGAGTTAATACTACCAATGRTTCTTCTTGTAGGGATAAGAAAGAAATTTCCTAGGGAAGTAAGTCATGGTTTATGTTCCAGGAAGACACTGTGCTTGTTCTSTGTTTTAATCTGGTTGTTTGATTTTCAGGAAACACTTTCAGCACCTTGGCAGGGTTGGTGTTTGACTGGACAGTAGTRAAGGACCCAGAGGCCGATGGCTTCTCAGACTCCCACAATGCACTACGGTAAAGTCATTTCATTGGGTCTTWAAAGTTTCATGTCTGTTCAGTTGGATGGGTCAAAATATTTCCCCACATCTAGGCAGTTTACTGAACTGATGCCTGAAATAATAATGCTTAAGGGTCAGTTGTTTCAGACTGGCTTTTTTTAAGTGTCTACCTACTCAACAGCCTGGGCACTTCCATCTCTGTTTAACTGATAGGGTTAATGAACAGCTCTGGTAGGTAGCTCTAATGCAATAATTAGGAATAAATAGATGCAGTTATTGATCTTGCTGAAACTCATGCAAAAGGAAGATTTATCAGTAAGAYTGGTATCTCATGATTTCAACAGTTKTGTTTTCAGTGTTTTTTTGTRARGAGTAAAAGTCCCCTTCCATTTCAGAAAGGAGCTCTCGGAACCTGAAGAATTTCAGGTGTCAGTGGACACTTAGGTCTGGTGTTGAAATAGTTTTGAAAGTAGCTAAACTTTAAATTGGCATGTGTGTCCTGCATGTGAGCCAGATACAGCTCGTAGGGCCAGGTGAATTAATTGAATTAAAGATATTCAATATATTGTCTTTCAGACACAGCAGTGAGTGGAAGACACTTGCTTAAAACATAAGTCCTGGATTCATCATCTGTATTGRCTCACAGACTTTAGTTAACTGGAGTTTAGAATTGCTGTGTTTTGTGGAAAATTCTATCCGAAGATCTTGGAATTGCTTTTCAGCTCACTCATGTGATCATGTTTTTCAGCATTTCTGAATAATAAGGAAATATTTCCACCATTTATAAGGAAATATTTCCATTTAATTGAGGTGGGGTTCATGCCCAAAAGTCAGAAAGCTCACCTGTGGCAGGGATAAAATGCAGACTTTCATGATGTTAGGTTTTTTTTTAAGTTCATTTTCCTTCCTGTATTTGACACCAGACCATCTTTGGCCTGTGTTTTGATGATGGTGCTTTTACAGGTATTASTTTATTATACATATGCCCTGTGTAGTTTTACAGTGGTGACTTCATTGTTCTGTTCCCCAGTGGCTTCAGGCAGAAATGTGTGTTTCCACCCCTACCAAGGTAACCAGAATTGAAGGCTGCTTAGCARTGCCTTACTGGGATRTTKCTCWGTTTGGTTTCCAAGAGTTCCATCTKTGCACTGTCAACCATTTGGTGTCAGCACACCTGGATTCTGCTATTTAGCAGCAATATGTTAGTATTTATTGTATTTTATGTTGTGGTGAATCTTGACTTTGCTCAACATGAATGTTGGTAGAAAAAAATGTGTCCCTGATATAAATGATTTTGACCAGTCTGCAAACACAGAAAACATGGGTTTTTGGTYGCAAAACAGTTTACAGACACTTGTTAAGTAAGTACACTTCAGCCAAAAATTCTTGTACAAGAAACAGATTCAAACTCATGTAGCAGAGGTTTCAGTTCATACACTGAACAGATTCTGTAGGTAAGTTGAGAGGTGTAAAATAATCTGGGAAATGGTACTTACCTGTAAAGGACCTGGCTTTGTTCATATGATAATTCCCTGTGGGGAAACCAGTTCTTTTACAGAGCAGAAAGATTAACAACCAACTTCCATCCTCAAACCTAGATTCCAAATACACTGCAAGTAAATGGGGGGACCAAAGAAGACTTTGCTACGGGATAAACACAAATTCTGATTTTGYAGCCTTAGAGAAACAAGCCCCCAGCATTAGGTGGGGAAAGCCTGTTAAGTCCATAATACACCTGAASCTGCAGATACGAGTGAGAGCCAAAATGAATGGCTTAATGGGACTGGATAGCCAATTCCTAATCCATATGGAGSTTTTTCTTCCAGTATAAGTATTTGCTGATGTGATTTTAACCAAACTAATATTAATGTATGCTCTACTGTTAGCACAACTATAATAACATAAAAATGTTCTAATGGTGGTGCAGCTTTGCAAAATAAATTACAAATTGTCATAAATATGTTAATATGCATAGCTGTTCTCCACATGGCTTTACTAATAGTGTGCTGAGAATGCACATAAAGCCGAGCAGATGATGKGCATACCAGAAGGTGACACCCTGTAAAACACATGCTCCTCTCTGCATTTCCTGTCATTTACCCGTTCATGGCCAATTCCTTGCCTCTCTGTTGTCACTTTTCATTGAAATTTCTAACAGTTACTGCRAGTGTTGTGYTTGTAGGTTACTTTCATAGTCATTSATTAAATGCATCCTGGCTTCTTGAGAGTGGTCAAAGGTATGTTCCCAGTTTGTTAAGTTGTTGCTTTTRTAAACATAAGCTTTGGGTCTTGCACATCAGTTGTTCTACAATATAGAGAGTTTTTGCAGTCTCATCTACTGTACAAATTGGAGGGGTCATTGTAGACAACATGTGCAGTCTTCTGATAGCTCACAAGGAGGCTTCAAACAAACTTTTATCTGTCACAGAAATTAGCTGCAGATACCTCGAAGAATGAATAAAATTTGGATATCTGGTCCCAGGCAAACAACTTAAATTGGCTTAAAAATTGAAATGGGTGGGAATAGATGCTGRTGGTTTTTCTCAGTGGGTTTGCAAAGGTTAGGTAACAATTTTCTATGCACTTCTTGGTTCACCTTTCAGTATACTCAAGTTCTTAGAATCCACTTACATCCCACCTTCCTATATATTGGAGATGGAGAAAGTTGCCAAGCAAGGAGATACCATTCTGGTGTCTGGAATGAAAACAGGGAGTTCTAAATTAAAAGCAAGACTACAGGAAAGCATCTATAAGGTAAGAAACTTGCATTCATCCTGATGTTTTTACTATTTAATCTTACAGCCTTGTGTTGCAGGAGTTCTGTGTGTTTGCCTTGTGGATGTCAGTGCTGCATCTCTGTCATACTGGGTTGACTGTAGCCCACATCACAAGAGATGRTGCCCTGGGAGGGCTGGAGTTTGGTGCAGTGACTCAGGCCAGGCCAGGGCATGTGCCAGAGATCATTTCTAAGTCTCTGACAGAAGGTCCTGTGGCAGAGGAGTGCACTCCCAGTGCTTTGTGCAATTTAAGTTTTCCTGTTATTCATACTGTGCATACAACTAGAACCATTGCATTGGCCCTTCAGATCTTTTAAAACAGAACCAACTCGAACAGTTCTTTTTTTCAGTAAATATCTAGAACAAGGTTTGCTCTGTTGGAAATATTTTTATTTCCTGTTGTACTTGAAATGAGTGTGCAATGAATACTTTATTAGATTCGGTTCTACCTCATGATGTTCTGGTTTCCAAGGAAAGGCTTTGAGATCAGAATGTCAGAGCTACCGTAGTGTTCAGCTCCAGTGCTGGCTGTGGAGATCTGGGATTTATGTCTTGTAGCTTGGGCTCACTGAGATTTACATTTTGCTCTGTGAACAGAGTTGGTTTTTCTCTTAATAGAATTTACAAACACCTGTGAGAGTTTTTATTTATCATAGTCCTGGTATCAGCTTTATACTGCACCTTCAAAAACTCCCTCTACAAAATGGGATTTTTCTGAAGTTCATCTTGTCTCTGCGGTCTGGTTTTGCTGATTTGTGTTACTGTTTTGTATTTCATGTTTCTGCATAAAGCAGAATGGCATTGGGCTATCTGAACCCTAGCTGTGAAAAGTGTTCTACTGAAATATCAGCTGCATGTGTGTAACACTAGTAAGGTGGCACAAGTGGTAGAGCATGTTAAGAAAGTATTTTTATCATCAAATTTAATTTAGTTCTTCTTAATTGTACTGAATACATAGACATACTCTACATTTTATCAGACTTGACTTTCTTTGAATGCTTGTAGCTTGGTGAGTTTTCTGGTTTAATATTTATTTCTCAATTAGTTTTGAGTGGGTACTGTGAGAGAAATTGAAATAATATTGTTCTGTTTGCAGTTTTTTCTGGTTAGTAGTTCTTTCCAATCTTTCACTGCTACCAGACTGCACATTTTCAATGAACATCCCTCAAACAACTGTAAGAGAATTTATGTAATTACCTGTTGTATTCCTGATTTAACAGACCAGTGAGTTGGATGCAGATTCTTCAGTGAAGTTATAATAGAGATGGTGTTTGGAGTGCCATGTTTTACAGTGGGTGGGGAAGATGGATTTCTGAGTGTCTGAATGATCACTGAGCATCTGTCTCAAGTTTYTCCATATTCTCCAACATCATCTTCATACAGACATGATTTGTTTATTCTKTCTTGCAAGTCTCTGTACCATTCACTGTCTCTTGCATTGCCTTGTTGTGACAAAATTTGAGGTGAAAATAAAGAGCTAATTGCAGCAAGTAATGTTTTTCACTTCTACATTCTAAGTTCCTGCTGCATGGTCTGTTTCAAACAAATGAGCTGCTTTTAATGTGGTTTCTTTCTCTTTTTTTTTTTTTTTTTTTTTCCCTTCATCAACAGGATGTACAGCCTGCAGAAGTCAGATTGCTTATTTTGGAAAACATCCTTTTGAATCCAGTATATGACATTTATCTTCTAGTAGGAACATCAATTCATTACAGAGTTCAGAAATTGAGGCAAGGGAAGATCACAGGTTTGTTCTGTTCTCTCTCATTTTTATTTTTTAATGCTTTGTRTGAATTTTTAACTGCTGAGAAATTTTTAATTGTGTTTAAGCTACTTTGTTAATATTTAATATTGTTTTCCTAAGGCATACAATGATACAGCTGTTGAGTTCTTTCAGTCAAAAAATTGTGACTGTTAAGAATATACTCTTGCAGATTTCTCAAGGWTGTAAAGACAAGGGTAACTAAAAATAGGAGCTACACTGTCATTTTAGATGTTCACTGTCACTAAGGAGCTGACTTTCTTACTTAAATTTAGATAAGTAACCTTTCTAACAGAAAATGTTTTATTGGCAAATGGATTTGCTCCACAAAGTGAAGCCTTTATGAATGTGGGTTAGCTGGCTTTATGTCCATGTAGAAGGGCAGTGCCTTGAGTTTTCTGTCCTCCTTTTCTTTTTTCCCTTTTGTATTTTCTTTTGAAGCTGGAAATCAGTTGGATGTTAGGTCTAAATAGTGAGGTGATATTAGTTGGAAACTGCAGTTTCACAGACATTAGAGTTTGCCAAGAAGCTCATTTTGTGTGTGTGACAGAAGTGCTATTTTTACGAGACATTAAAAATACTGATTTATTGTACAATATGTGCACTAGCATGAATAAAAAATAATCAGCAATAATCAACAGCAGCCAAACACTGCCACATCTGCTTTTATTGTTTCATACATTGTTTTACCTGCAGAAATAGCCATGCCATCAGATCAGTATGAGCTGCAGCTCCAGAACAACATCCTTGATCCCAAGGGAGATTCTTCCCGGCCAGTTGCCAAGCTGGACCAGGAAACATCCGTTGTGACTGCATTGCAGCTGGGGCAAACCAACCTCGTCCTGATGCACAAGAGTATCCTTCCTAAGGAATTCTGTTCCATCCACRACGTGCTGGCAGGAGGCAAACTTTCTACCCTTCACAACACAAAAAGATAAAGCTATCCTTATTTGTACCAGGAGTTTGGAAATCAGGAGCAGTGSTAGAGCCATGGAAAGCATGTGAATTCAGTCTCAGCAGAGCTGGGTGATGCCGTGGAAGGTTTTAACAAATTAGGTTTGCAAAAGATCACTCAAATCATGTCTGTTCCCCTCAGTCACTGTAGAAATGTGATGGGGCTTTATTTAATTTTTATGTTTCAATCCYTATGTTCTCTAGCGAAATCCCTCCAAAGTACTCACTGTCTTGCAGTGAAGTGGAGATAATGTTTATTTGCAGTGTACCACTAGCTTTAAAACAGCCAAAGAGACACAAGGAGTCCTAGGAAAATGCTGATCTTCACTTGTATTAAACTTTCCTGTTCCTTTACTGAGACCWTAGATATCCGCATGCAGGGGGTGTCCAGGCTACCCAACAGCACTGTCTATGTGGTACCTCCTGCATATTTGGGTTGGTATTGCTGCAGTCTTCCTGATTGCTTAATGCAATTTTTTGCCTTGTTTCTGTGATTTTCGAGTTGTATAACCACGTTTCCGTTTCTTGTGTTAGTTTTCACAGAAAAGTAATATTATTCATGAAAGTAGCTCAATGTGAAATAGGTTTTATTTATTTTCTTTTACTCTGTAATAATGAAATGTTCATCTGCAGAGTGTGGGCACCAGAAGCAAAATGCTTTTCTCCATTAGATAAAGAGGCTCTTGGTTTGTGTTGTTCAAAATTTCCTGTTTTGCAGGATTTACAGTTCGTCCAGGTGACAGATGGGTCCTGGAAACGGGCAGACTTTATGAAATTATAATTGATGTGTATGATAAATCAAGCAATAAGGTGTATTTATCTGATGTAAGTTGAAATGTTTATATACTTTTCAGTGACTGTCTCCTAAATCCTGACTTGCTTTGAAATTATTCAAATAGTTRCTTATTTACATTGAGACAGGACATTGCAAAGCATTTTGTTTCTTCCCTTCTCCTTTTTTCTGTTTGTTTTATTGTTGTTACTTTTAAAAAGTAAAGCACTCTGGGTGAGTTGTGGGAAATTATTGGAGTCTTAAGCGCTGTAGAAAAAAAATGGAAGAAGTTGGACAATGACCTTCAGGTTGGATTGGGCTTGGAGCAACCTTAAGTCATCCACTCCCACTTCTTCCATGGGCAGGGACACCTCCCACTGTCCCAGGCTGCTCCAAACCCCAATGTCCAGCCTGGCCTTGGGCACTGCCAGGGATCCAGGGGCAGCCACAGCTTCTCTGGAAAACTGTGCCAGGGCCTCACCACCTCATGGGGAAGAGCTTCTTCCTAGGTTCTGTATAGTAGGTACCAAATGTACATAGTTCTTTGAAAAAACKATAAAGAAAACTAAATGTAAATAGTTCTTTTGCAGCAAGAAAAAATGTACTAAATTATTTCTGTTCAGAATATTAGAGATATGGGAATGTTAGTTTATTTGCTTATAATTGCCTTTTGGGATACAGATACAAGTTTGAGCTAGAGCTAAGCCGTGTGCTGTTGAGGCAATATATTTACATATTCTTTTGTGTTTAAGAAGGACAAAATTAAGAAATTCGTGTGAAATATGAACTATGTAGTGTTATGAATATTGGTACTTTCATGTTAAATTGCATGTTAGTGATAATTTTAAAAAGAAAACTTTCTGTGGAATTAATGCTGTGTCTGAAGGTAAAGTCTTACTGAATGACTGAAACTTTTCATAGGGAAAATTCTAGTCAGTTTCAACAATATGCATTTGTACTATGTTATTAAAAAATAGTTTGCTCATTGATTTGGTGTTGTATRTTTATGGCTTTTTGTCCAGTATTAGTGCCAGTTACCTGTGACAATTTCTATTTCACATTCTGGTTTTAGAACATCAGAATTGCTRCAGAGCTGTCCAAAGAATACTTTGAGGTGCTGCAGTCATCTCTGAATGGATCCTATCACTATGTGAAGGCARTAAAGGCGGGCCAGACCACAATTGATGCTGCACTGACGTCAGTAGTTGATCAGGTGTGTCTTTGTGAAAACTCTTCTGCTTCACTGGTAGGCCTAAAAATAAYGGAGTTGTGCAGTGGTGACTTTGTAGCAAAAGGAAACCTAAGAATTACATGGGTCTGAGCTGTCTTTGTTTGAAAAGATTAAGAACTAAATTCTGAAATCCTTTCTTCATGGAAACTGTCAATTGAGTCAACAGAGGATTTGCTTAAATAAAGGCAGTGGGATTCTGCTCCCGAGCATGTGGCAAACTCCTGTTAAGGCAGTGGTGCACAGCACTGATTTTTTTTCTCGTGGCAGATCCTTGTGCTTGGCAAGGGGCCTCTCACAGGCTGAGGGAATTTTACACTTTATTGTGGTAGGATCATCACTCTCATACCCTGGCCTTGTTCTGCAGTCAGTTACATTGGGGAAGTTTGCTATCTATTGGTAAGTGACCTTAAATGCTGGAATGACAATCTGCCAAATGTATCAGCCTGCACATCTCTCCAAATTAATATTCATTAACTTTCTGCTGGTTGGGCAGGCTGCTGAATGTGTGGCTAACTAGGACACGTGGTGTGGAAGTGAGGTGCTTTTGCTTGAAACTTCAATACTTCAACCCATTTTCTGTGAAATCATTTTAATGATTCCTTGAGTAGGATTCAGTGTATCCTTGAATGTGATAAGCCRTGGTCATTCTCTGTCAGAGAAATTCTCTTCAGTGGAAAGGGATCCACTGAAAACTGTTTTCCTTCAGAGCTGCAGTAACAGTGTGTTGTGCCATAGGGTTATAGCACTGCAGTGACAGCAGATCTGTAAAGGCCAGTGTTTGGAGGGGTTGAGGAATGGCTGAATTTTGCACTCACCTGCTGCAGAGTAGGATGAACAAAGACTAAATGCAGGTGTTCAGCCTCCAGATAGGTTCTCCACACAAGGTCTCAGAATAGGAGTAGTGAAAGGGTGTATTTCTTCTTTCTGTTTGCCTTTTAAACTAATGTGAGCTCCTGTATCTCCACAGCAATAGCACTCATTTAATACAGTAGCACACTGTGCTTCCAGGAGCTGTCTGCTYGCAAGTAACTCTGTTCCTAAGTGATCCTGAAGAGTTTTCCTTCCTCTCTGAGATGTTCTCAACAACTTGTCTCTACACAAGGACTAAAAATGAACTCAGGAAGCACTATGGTGCCATTTGTAACACTATGCTCTTGAATTTTGCAGGATGGAGGTGTTCATACCTTGTCAGTTCCAGTGCGAAACCAGCAGGATGTGGAAATCTATGTTCCTATCGTTCTTTCACCTGGCATTCTGATGTTTCCTTGGCAGCCAAAAGCAGGAGTGTACCAGTACCCCATCCAGGTATGCCCAASAAGTACCCAACTGCATGGAGTACTGCTCAGGCAGGCACAGTGAGGCCTGAAACCACTGAGTTAGGGTTGGCTTTGCATCCTTCAGACACAGTGGCATCCAAAATGTAATTTGGAGGATGTTAGTTACAGGAATGAATATGTAGTTTARAAATGCACCCAGGACTTTCTTTCTGCACTCTCTCATGCATGCACCGTGCACCTATGGCTGGAGTGGTTTGGAATTCTGGGAAGCATCCTATATGCAAAGCTTCACAGCAATCATTAGAGGCTACCCTTTGCTGCAGGGATTGGGAGTGTGAGGTGACTGCAAAAAGGYCATGACAAGATTAATTAGCACCACTCTGCCAGCCTTGGACATCAGTATTCTTCACGGGCCACACACCTCCTGTTCCTAATACAAAGCTCCAGGGAGGCAAAGGCCACCGCTGATTTACAGGAGCGTTTTCCATACGTTTCCTAGGTGTGGCAGCCCCCAAGATGTCAGTTATTCCATATGCTTCATGAAACAAATGGTTTGTCTTCCAGTATCCAGTGTCTCCAGTCTAACTAAGGAAAAGAAAGTTGTGCTTTCCTAGCCCAGACTCTTACCCCAGGCCAATGATACCCAGACTTTGCACTCAGGTGTTGGRTACAGAGCTCCTGCCTCTCCCTTTTAGCATAATGCAGTCCTCAGTTTTGGATCTGTCTCAAGTAGATCATATCCAAAGAGGCAGCAGGACACTTGGTGTCAGCCTCCTCTCCCAGGTGGCAAGGAACAGGACGAGAGGTAATGGCCTCACATTTAGTTTAGGTAGTAGAAAAGATTTCTTCACAGAAAGGGTTGTCAAGCTGCAACAGGCTGTCCAAGGCCGTGGTGGACTCATCATCCCTGGAAGTGCTGAAGAGACATGGGGTGTGACACTTGAGAATGTGGTTTAGTGGTGGACTTGTTGAGACTCAGAGGTCTTTTCCAGCCTTACTGATTCAGTGATTCCAGGAGGAGAATCAATCCCATAGGGATTAAGCTGCATTTTGCAGTGTTAATCTAAGGGTAACTGCAGTGAGTTACGCACTGCATCTCTACTTGTCTGTTCTGTGGGACTAGTTTGGTTTACTTCATGTTATTTCTGACCACACCAGCAGAGTGTGGTAAAAATTCTTAGTATCAGTCTGCATTTTCAGTACTTCATCATCATTTTGCAGGAGTTTTCCCAGTAAGGCAAAGTAAATGTGGTTTTGTTTMCTACTTCTTTCACAATTCTATTCTTCCCTCATCTTATCTTGCATATGTAATAAAGTATCTCATTGGAGAACATTCCTCATGATACTTCAATAATGGTGTCAGTATTTTTACTTTACTGTGGTTTTTTTTCCATAAAAACATAGAAACCTGTTTCTCCCAACATTTAAATTTTGCTGAAACCAAGACCTTTCTTCCAGTCTCTCCATTCCACACTACCACTGGTTGTTGTCAACAGCACACACACAGCTCAGCTGTTGTTCCTGCCTATACATCAGTGTTTGCCTCCCACTTCGTAGCTTCAGTCAGGCTATTTCAAATGGGTGAATAGACTTTTTCTGAAAATAAGTTGAAAGGGATTTTTGGATCTAGCCAAATTCTGTTTATMGCTAAAGTTACTCTCTCCAGATGGTATCAGAATGCCTGGTTTTACTTTGTCAGCTGTCTGGTCTGTTGGGGGTTGCTTTGTTCATATTGGTGCTAATGAGATGGTTTCTGTTGCCTTCCTTTAGTCCATGCCCGGGATGGGTGCAGTTCCAGCTGTGTGAAGTTGAGCACATGGAGGTTTTTGTTTTCTGGAGAGGGCATCACTATCACAGGTAGCAGAGTGTGGAGCTCCCCTGACAGGCTGTGGGTAATGATCAGCCTGCAGGGGAAGTTGGTTCACCCTCTCTCTCCTCAGTGCAGCCTGACTGCTAGAGAGAAAATGTTRTGAGGGTCTGGGGTTTATGACAAGGAGATATGACTTCATACARTTATTAAGAATTGGGTGTTTCTGTTTCATGTTTCCTGCTCTTCTCCCTGTTTTTACTAAAATACTWTTACAAATATCCTGAACTCTTGCATTCTTTTAGCTTTTCTCACCACATCCCATGCATCTCTTGTCATTCACTGTGATCACTACCTATTATTAGTTTGTCTGTGTCCTTATGTAATCAGTTTGTGCACGTGCTTAAAGAAAGGAAGAAGGGAAATGACCCTCTTTATTTTTTTATTCTTTTTGCCTGATAAAAATTACTAGCTAAGTTCCTGTATAATTTGGATTTGTTTGTTTTCCACACTACCCTTCTAGACAAGATTTATCACTTTGTTACTTTTTAATTATGAAACAGGTTAAAGGAAATCTGGGGAAGTTAAATTAAAACAATATATAAAAAAAATTGCTCCACTTTCACCCTTGTTTTACTCTGATGGAACTTTTAACGTTTATTTTGGACTGTTGAGTCATCTAATTTTTTCACTTACTTAAAAAATTTTCTCGGTAAACCTTTCTGCGCAGTGTTTGTCCCAACAGGCACTTCCTACAGCTCATAGTACTGATGTTTCAAACCTATAGATTTGCATCATTGTGATGACTCTGGTTCTGCAGTAARTGTGTTTGCCCATCATGGAGGACAGTGCTGTGCTGGCAAATGTTCATGGCCCTTCACTTTGTACAGTAGGAGCCTGCAGGAGATGCTGTCCTAGTCTGGGGCAGTGCTTGTACAGTGGGTGTGCTGATTTGTGTCTGATGGGGGCCATAATAGCAAGTAACCGGTTCTCACCCCTCTGGAGAAAAATCCCACTGTTAAGGCATGACATGATTATGAGAGCTTGACTGATCTGTTGCTTGAGCAGCAAGTTCCTTGGGTGGCTGCAGGTAGACCTGCTGATTTTCAGTGTAAAAATAAAGAAATAATGCSAAGAAGAAAGGGACTTTCGCCCCTCCACCCACTTTTCTTTTTCCCCCCTTCCCTCTTTCCCTCCCTGCATCCTGCCTCCTTTTCTCTCCCCTTTAAAATCCCTTAACAATTCCTATTGGAAGAAGCTGGTAGGTGCAGAGTGCCAGCTCTGAGAGCCCAGAGCAGCACTCTGGCTRTGAGCAGCATAGAATCAGTGGGAGTTTCAGGAATATGAAACTCCCCATGCCAAGCCTTCTGTGTGCTGGTCTGGGGRGTTCTRTGCTGATTGTGAGCACAGGCAGTCMCTGGCAGCTGCCAGTCTCCCAGCAGGCTCCTGTAGCTTGGGGAGAGATTGGGCTTGGCAGCACTGGTGAGCACAGAGGAGATGTATGTGAAGGAAGCTGAAATTAAAATGAATGAAGGGTAGTAATCTTCTCATATCTCTCTTATTTCACCTTGCTTATTTGAAAGTTCTGGGGTGTTATTTTATTCGTATTTTCCTATTCTCAGTGCATGCCTGGTTTTCATTCAAGATATTGAAAGGAATAATCTGAAGGCAAGATACCTGAAGCTAAGAAATGTGAGAACCATGTACTTGATTAAATGTTTGAGAGATTTGCCTTCTGTATTCCAGGCTCAGGGTGGAAGTGGCAACTTCAGCTGGTCATCTTCTAACCAGGCAGTAGCTACAGTGACAGTGAAAGGAGTGATGTCAACTGGAAGTGAGACTGGGGTCAGTCTTATTCAGGCAACTGATGTTCGGAATCCTTTGCATTATGGAGAAATGAAGGTAAGAGTTTTATTTTTCARTAATTGTTCTTGAATATGGCTTTTGGAAACAGTGAAGGAGCTGAGAATACCATGGGCATTCCCCTTCTAAAACATTCCCAGGAGGTTTCCCTACCTGCCCTGTAGTATCTTAAGTGATTAGTTTCAGTTCGTGCTTTAGGGAATTAAACTCTGTGCAGTGCATTAACTTTACCCCTTCCTGATCTCCTTGGCAAGTCTTCTTCCTTGTTGGAAGTTTCAAGTGCAAGAAGGAAATGGTAATTGATTCCTGGCCTGACCATCTAAGCAGACAAGCCAAACTACAAATTCATTCTGCAGCATGAGAGGTGGGTGTTCTCCCTTGATGTGAAAGGGTGACAGTTGTACAAAGATGTGCAGGGAAATTTCTGTCTGGAGAAGTAATTGAAGTGAGTGCAGTGCTGCAGAATGACTCCAGATACCTAAACTGGCCAAGAAAAAATGATGGTTTAGGAAGCTTGGGGGAAAGTGGCAATGAAAAACATCACGCCCAGGAGGGATTTTGTGGTCTCCCTGCAGACCATCCCCTGTTCTTMGGTCATGGTGATCAGTGTGGGGTGTGGAGTGAGGAAAATCCAGGAACTATTCATGTAATGGTGCCACAGGGAGGGGTGTGCAGAGGAAGGTGAAGAAGCTGCTCTGGTAAACACTGACAATCCACTTCCTAATATTTTTCTCCGGCATATTACTGATCTGGAGATTTCTTCTGTCGTTTGGACACAAATTACTTTAATGAAACTGTCAGTGCTGACTCTCTGTGTCAGGCTATTAAGTACACTTGGACTTGTACTGTGGTAGAATAGAATCTATAAGGARATACTGCTGTGGGGTGTTCATTTGCTACTGTGAAGTGGCACCACTCTGCTGCCTTTGCAAATGGAGGCATTTTAATTTCTGTTTGAACTCTGTGCCCTTTGCAAAGAGCTWCACATTGGACTGGAAACCTGATGGAGCAGAGGAAACCTGCTGCTGCCCTCAGAGAAACTGAGTGTGCTGAGCACATGTGAGTGCTGGGCTCCAGAGGCTGTGTTTGTGTGTTTGCATGGCCATAAACAAAATGGGTTTGTTATTGAAGGTGGCAAATAACATCCAGCTGCCCAATGCTTCCCAGAGGTGGTGGAGAGTGTGGAAGTGGGTTTAGGAAGCAAAGAGGCAGTGCACTTTCCTTGGCCATTCAGCAGCTGCTGGGGAGCAGGCTGGGTCCATCACACATGTACACACATGTACACACATGTACACACATGTACACACATGTTACATCAGCCATACAGAGCAGCTCCAGCTGGGAAACATTCCCATGTGCAGCACTCCTGGGGTTGTACTGCACTCCTTTTGGGATTGTACTACATTCCTCTTGAACCAAAGTCCCTTTGGACAGAGGTGTTAAAGACCTGTTTGGCCAAAACTGCCAAATCTGTCCCGAGATGGAGCTGTGGAAACAGAGATTTTTTGTATTTTATTTTTCTTCCTTTCTTTTTTTTCAGTGTTTTTAGTCTGTGTGTTTTGGGAAATATTTCTGGCCGAATTTCACTTGTAACAGCTGCATCTACTAATGCTGGGTTTTGAGGGACATGGGTTTTGCTCAGATTATTTATATCAGTTTTACAAAATGAATTTTAGAGGTACTAAACTTTATGCTTAAAATAACTACTGAAATTCTTAAAATAGTGACATAAATTAAAATCTGTTCAGAATTTAGCTTATACACTTGGTCTGAAATAATTCTGTGAACAACCCAGGATTCTACTTTTTAGCAGTGCAGCAGTTACTAGCAGGAGACACAGGAATGAAGATTTTTTTCAGCTAAAACTTCTTATCCTTTGACATAATCCTGAAGACAGAATGAAACCTTCTGTCCATGTGAACTTTCAGAGCAGTGTATTGCACAATTTGAATCGATTATTTTTGAATGCCTTTGTTCTTGTATTATGAACTGCTTTTCTTTATGGAATAGCTCTTCAAAGTTCTATTTACTGGCCTCAGTGAACAAGTTTTCAGTAGTTTTAGGGGTAGTTAATCCACAGAGATTACAGTTTTAACTCTGTACCATATGGCTTGGTATCCTGAAGCCAGTTGCAGAAGATTAAGTAATTAAGATATTGCAAATGAAGGCTTTGATTATAGTGATTGTTATGAAGTCTGTGGTGAATTCTTTAATGGAAAAAAAAAAGTCAGAATAAGAAACAATTAAGTTAGGGCTTGTATAGCAACATGCCAGCTATAGAATCRCAGAAGGGTTTGGGTTGGARAGAATCTTWAAAGTTCATCTKGTCCCTTACCATGGGCAGGGACACCTTCCACCRTCCCAGGGTGCTCCAAGCCCCATCCAGCCTGGCCTTGGGCACTGCCAGGGATCCAGRGGCAGCCACAGCTTCTCTGGGCACCCTGTGCCAGGGCCTCCCCACCCTCTGTAATAGCATGGAAGATTTGTTTCTGCCAGGCTTGTTTGTGCAAGTAATCACATAAAGATTACTTGKTGAAGCAGAAGGTTGTTAGATTAGGCAGTAGATGTTTATTAAGTTTTTAGATTTTACAAATTACTGTGTTAAGCCCTGGCCACCTATAAAAAGTTTTGCCAACAGAAATGCAAGGAAGAAGGTAAAAAATCCATTGAGGAAATATTTGGGTCGTTAGTTCCTTTAATTTATACCTCCCTGCTGCTGTGAGTAATGGAGGCTGGGGTGCCTTGCTAACCTTGCTGACTGTGTTAGGTCTAGCTCAGATATTTGCCCTGTGAAAGTCAAGGTAGGGTGCTAAATCTGTCCCAGCTAGTGATGGTACCCTCCTGGAGATACCACTCAGCTTAGTCCATGCATTGAGGTCTACGAAGCAGAAAAGAGAATTGCAGGAGTAGCAGTGAAAGGAAGGCTCACCAAGCTGCTGTGAGCTTGGGCTGGCCTGGGAAAAGAGCACTGAAATACATCTGTCCTTGTTCCTTCCCTCCTCCAGGTGTACGTGAGTGAACCCAGYGGGATGGAGTTCACACTGTGCCAAGTGGAAACACACGTTGGGCATATCCTGGAGCTGCCCCTGAGGATCAGTGGCCTCACGAGCGTGGAGAGGGGCGAGCTGGTCCAGCTGAGTGACTGCTCACACCTGGAACTCGCTGTGGAAGTGGAGAACCCGGGCGTGTTCAGCCCACTGGAAGGTCCTCTGACCCCCCTCCCTGCTTTGGAACTTGTATTAAGATGTTGCCAAGTCACACCTCCCCCTTCAGTCACTGTTTCATTCCTCTGTACAGAATCCCCACAGAAGTGCCTAACTTCAGAGGGGAGGGGATCAGAGTAGTTTTATTGTGAGAATGTATTTACATTTTAAATACAGAACTTTCTTTTGATATTTTTGATGTTTTGGGTTACTCTAAAAGCAYTTGGCAGTAATTTTATTGGATCATGTGTAGTCTCCCTTCTATCTTTTTACTGATTCAGTATTTTTGACCAGCTTTTGTAACAAAGCTGATGGGTTTTCTCATGAGAGGGGTCCACATGTGTTGTGCTTTGAGGTAGCATTAGAAGACTCACAAAAACATTGATTAATAACTGCTTTGCTCAAAGTGCCCATCAGTACTTTCAGTTCTGTAATCACACTGCTCATGGTTTGCTTACAAATGATGAAAACAATGAGCTGCTTGTCTTTGCTGAAGCTCTGTTGTTGTCAAGCTCATTTCCTAAGAAATGCCTTTTGTCAGGTATTATTTTTAAAGATTATTTTTAAAGATTGACATTAATGTTGTTGGGCCAGYTGCACACTGAGCGTTGTGCCTGTTCTTGTGACGACTGGATTCAGGATGTTGTTCAGGTTGACCATTAATTTTTGCCAAGTGACTTGTATGGAAGCTCTTTCCTGTGCTACTGAGCCAGCAAACCCAATGTGCAGAGTAGCATCTCTCTGCCTGAGAGGCAGCTGGTTCAGATGTCACTGTATCCTGTGCTGCTGTAGTGTTTGTTTCAACAAAACTAAAAATAGACCTTTCTCAAGCTTAGTGTCCTCCAAGTAGGCAGAGAGTTTTCATGAAAATTCCTTACCTTGAGCTAGAKAAATGATGTATTGCTTGCAGTTCAGGAGGTTCTGTTCTGGAGCTTTGTCTAAGCAGTGTGACTCGTTCTGTGCTGAGTTATGAGCCAGTTTCATGTTGAAAGAGTATGAGAATGTTCAGTAAGAGAGAGGAGCTGTATTAGTTTCTGCCATAAGTAAAGACTTGTGTCCTGACTAGGACTGAAACTGAAGACTTTAAAAGACCCAGACATTTGGGTAAGTGTTGGGTTTGATATGAAAGACAGTAGTGAACGTTTTTACCCATTTCATTGGAGGGCACATTGTATTTATTTCTGGTGGAACTGTTTTTGTTGAGAAAAATCATTGTAGAACCRTCAGTYACAGGACCCCAGARCRGTTTGMRTTGGAAGGACCTTAAAACCCATCCAGTTCCAMCCCCTACCATGGTCAGGGTCACCTTCCACTATCCCAGGGTGCTTCAAGCCCTGTCCARCCTGGCCTTGGRCACTCCCAGGGATGGGGCAGCCACAGCTTCTCTGAGCACACTGTGCCAGGTCCTCCCCACCCTCACAGCCAAGAATTCTTTCCCAATATCCCATCTAAACCTTCTGTCTTTCAGTTTGAAGCCATTCCRCCTTGTCCTGTCCCTTGTAAAAAATTCTCYCYRTCTTTCTTGTAGGCTCCCTTCAAATGGCTGTGTTAAATGTGATGAACATTCCTCAACATTTCTCTCCAGATAAGTTGTGTATTTTTAATTTATTGACAGGAAGACTTGAGCCAACAGCTGATTTCTGTAGTGGTGTCATAGTGAAGGCTGAAGCTCAGGGATACACCAGACTGGTTGTTGTGTACACCCATGGGCACGTGCGCCTCAGTGCCAGCATCACCATCGCTGCTTATCTGCCACTGAAAGTGAGTGTTTCCTCTGCTCCTGGAGCAATCCACCACTTACACACCTCTGCATGACAGACAGCAGGTTATGTGAGGAATGGGTTTGAAAACTCAAGTAGGTGGGTTTGTATTTCATTGCTGGCCGGTTCAGTGAGGAGAATAAATAAGAAAGAAGCTGAGTACAGAGTCAGYAGATAGAAATACAGAAGAGGCTGCTGTATTACCTCATCTGCAGAGGCCTGGCACTGACTCTGCACAGCCGAAGTCTGAGTGTTCAACCATAGCTTTTCACCCAAATCTGGAAACAGTGTTAGCACAAATCCTACAAATATGTGRCTATAATGATTTTACATTTTAAATACACATTTCTTTTAGATCTCTTCAAATAATTATGCTCAGTTATTTAGAATGCTGAGACATCTTAAGTGCAGTGTGTAAACTTACTGGCAGCAGAGTGAGAGAGCAGCATAATCCCCCTTATTAGGAGTTTTTCATGTTCATGGCATCTTTCACATTTAATAGCAAAGCCCCTACAGGTGTTGTAAAGCTGCTTTTCATGGATAAAGTTAAATGATTCTTGGGTACCTAAAAGGCAGATCATGGTGACAGGGAGGGTAGTTGAAAAAAATCTGTGCTGATACCTCAGTGAAGAACTTACCTTTCATTGAACGATTTCTACACTCTTTTCCCTCCCTTCTGAAGAATGAAATATTTATCTTGCCCAGAAAGGGAAAGCATTTTTCTGATGGACATAGCTTGGAAGAAAATGAATTACAGCATTAAAAAGTGGGAGAAAGGTAAACAGTCTGAGGGCTAGCAGAYACTTGGGGCTAAATCTCATAGTTTTCTAATAGGTTTTTAACTTTATATTAGAAATACAACCAGGCAGTAAACGAAAGGAAGACCATTGATGCCAACCTTTGCATTCACTCACTTCCACCAAAACACATGTATAGAAAGAATTGAACCCCATCCTTTATGCTGGCTGCCCTTCTTCCTTACTACACGCCCAAGTAATATCATTTTGTGAAACACAAACTACAATGATTTTTGTGTACTAAATGTCAGGTTAATTGCTGTGGTGATGAACTGCACAGGCTGTCTCAGCGGCATGCATCAGTGCAGAATTTGTTAGAGAGGTTTGAAGTAAAACTTGTGTAGGAGAATAATTACATACATAGAACAGTTCTGGAGAGAGCACTGTCAAGTTGAAGTACAATTTGACATTCTTTCATTCATTTAAAAATACTTCTTTTTTWWWAAAAAAAAAAGTGTAGCAGAATRCTATCTCTCTGTGCTCAAAAGAATATATTGAGGGTCTCCCTTTTGCTGTAATTCTTCATGAAAGAGATGTGATTAGAATGCAGCTAAAACATTTCTTTGGCTCCATGGCTTCCTTTGAATATAATCCAGCTGGACAGAATCCTTGTGGATTTTGGTGCAGTTCTGTTCTTACTAAGTGTKCTGACAACCACTGTGTGGGAGAAATCACAGCCTAATCCAAGGAACCAATGCAGCTGTTCCATTAAGGAGGAAGCTTATTTTGCAAAACAAAACCAAGCTATGTAAACAGAATTATTACTTGGTAATTAATTAATTAATTAATTGACTAATTACAGGCACCRTATGTCGCTTTAGTGACTCTGGGTTCCTCTAAGGATATGTTRTTTGAAGGAGGACCTAAGCCATGGGTCCAAGAACCTTCCAAGTTCTTCAGGAGCATCGCTGCTGAGGATGCAGAAAGCGTTGTCCTGTCCTTACTTGAACCTCCCACACCTCAAAATGACAACCAGCACTGGGTTAGRGCGCTGTGCAGGAGCCTGGGAGAGCAGGTAAGTGCCAGAAGGGATCTCTTGCCCTCCATCAGGCACTGAGAACTGGCTCCAGATGTATTTATGGTGCCATATGCCTGTTATGTAGCAAGATGTTTTTATTATAAGCTGGTAAAGAACTTGGATAAGTACATTGTTTATGCACTGTGATGCAGGTTTTAGAGTGAGCRTTTCACAACATTATGTTAAGACATGGTTTATGATGGGTTTATTGCAGTATAAACCCAAATTGTGGAAACCTTATGTTGTGGGATGCACTGAACATCCTGATCAGTGCAGGTTCAGTTTGCATGAGCAGAATCAGAGCAGAAGGTTACTGCAGCAGGCTGACTCCTCTGTCTGACCCACTCTTCCTAACCACGTTACGTTCCAGAGTAATTCTGTTTATTCTGACAAATGGCAGCCACAGGAATTGACTGCTTTGCTCTTTGTGCAGCCTTGGTGAGCATGGCTGTGCTCATTCTCCACCTGGTTTTGTTTTCTGCAGTATGCCAAAGGGATTTGTCCTGCTTTATTCACCCTCCCCAGACCATGAAGCTTTTAGCTTTGATTTAATGTTTTCCTCCTGCATTTCTGCAAGGCCTGAGCATTTTGGTGGGGCTGCCAAGTTCTACTGGTTGCCTCAGTGGACACTTTGCAAAGTGGAGCTGTTTCTGTTAAGTGCAGCATCAAAAGGAGCAGGCCTTGTTGATGTCCAGGATGTGCATGGCTATGCTGTCGCCAGCACATCACACTTGCATGGCTCTGCCCAGCACCAGTGCATGAGGGGRTGAGGCAGGTAACCAGAGCTGCCTCAGCCTTCTCTGGCTTTGTATCCACTTCGTTTTGCTAAGGCTAAAAAAGGAATGTGAAATAAAAGATGAAATGTTTTTAAACACACTGAAGTGACTATAAATGTTGCGTTTGGGCTCTTCTAGTCTCACTCTGCAAGAACTCCTGCTGTTCCCTTTTTCATTTACAAGAGATTTGTTGTTTGCATCAAGTTTGATTGTGATGAACATGAACACCTAGGAATAATACYTGCATAGTGATAAAGAGCTGTTCTTGAAGTATGCTGCCCCTTTTACATCTTCCTGGGTCTTAATAGTGCTGTATATCCCCAAGAATTGTATTTTTGCTTTTCATTCTGATGATCACGTGATTATAGCGTAACTGAGATCTGTGGAAATACAACACGCCTGAACTCAACTCTCTCCTCATTTGCTGTTTTCAGGTTATTACCCTAACAGTTGGGAACAGCCCCACAGTCACCAACCCTTTCCCAGCAGTTGAACCTGCWGTGGTGAAGTTCATCTGTGCTGTCCCTTCCCGACTGACTGTGATTCCTGTTTATGGCAGCCCTCAGCTTGATCTCTCCTGCCCTTTGCTCCAACAGAACAAGCAAGTGGTAAGCCTGGGAAATGACAGGAAAAGGAAGTGTTCTTAAAACTGAAAATCAGTGTTTGGAGCTGTAYGTGTGAAATAAAGTATCTGAGCTGCTGCAGGAAGAGCAGGAACTGGAGCTGTGGCCACACTGGTGCCCTTGGGAGCTCCTTCACAGAGCAGGCTCAGGTGGGGGGTCCTGCAGAACGTGGCAGCACGTCAGGGCAGGGGATTCTGCCCTTCTGTTCTGCWCTGGTAAGAGCCCAGCTGCAGCACAGCATCCAGCTCTGGGGTCCCAGCACAAGGAAGATGAGGAWCTGTTGGAGCAAGTCCAGAGGGAGGGACACGAAARTGCTCTGGAGCCAGGCTGGGAGAGCTGAGGGGTTCACTTGAAGAAGAGAGGATACAGGGAGACCTCAGAGCYCCTTGCAGGGCCTCAAGGGGCTCCAGGAGAGCTGGAGAGGGACTTTGGAAAGGACCAGGAGGGACAGGACACAGGGAATGGCTTCCTGCTGCCAGAAGGCAGGGTTAGATGGGATGCTRGGAAGAAATTCCTCCCTGTGAGGGTRGGGAGGCMYTGGCACAGGGTGCCCAGASAAGCTSTGKCTGAGCTTGGATCCCTGCCAGTGTCCAAGGCCAGGCTGGATGGGGYTTGGATCACCCTGGGATAGTGGGAGRTGTCYYTGCCCATGGCAGGGGRTGRAATGGGGTGAGCTTTGAGGTCCCTCTCAAACAATTCTGGGATTCTGCAGTGACCATTCAAACAGGTTTATAAAGGGAGCTATCAGAAAACAGGAATACACCTGAAAATGTTTGGATTGTGGCTTCTTACAGAAGTGTCACACTGAGGGAGCCATTCTGACTTGTGAGATATTTTTTTTTATATAAAAAAGAGGGAGGAGAGAAGTTTCAAGTAGTTCTTTCTGAAGAATGCTCTGTACCACTTCATTCTAATCTAACTGTTCTCTTGAATAATAGAAATATTTTACCATCCATGTATTATTATATGAGTGTGCATTTGTGTGTTGCCTTACCGRTGAAGGCACAAACTGTGGATCACATACTGTGAGTAGTGGTCAGGGACATCAGAGGTGACCAGCTGTACACCCTGAGTCACAGTAAATGGACAATGTTTATGTGTAGATTATCAAGCATAAAGAACTTTGCTGGTCTGTATTTATTCTGTATTCTCTAWCCTAATGAGTGTTGTCACGTGTTGGCTGCTGAGTAAACCATGTTTTGTTGTGTTAATATTTCCAGGCAATTGTAAAAGTCATCCTCCCCTAAAACTGCAGTGCCTGTTGAGTTGATGAATCATTGAAAATAGATTCATCAACTACTCTGTATAACCAGAGGAGAAGGAGATTTTTGTGTATTGTTAGCCACTCCAGAGCTCACTTGCTTTCCTGCCTCCATTATGTGTCAGTTAAGCCTGCCTTGGTGCACTGCTGTTGCTAATGCACTTCACAAGAACAACACCAGAATTTTGAGCTTCTGACAAACACCAGTGTTTATCATTCATTCTTTGAATTCTAAAAACAATTTTGTTGAGCTGTCGTTCAGTTTTGTTGTTGTTTTGGGGAGGGGCTCTTTTTGTTTTAAGATMATTTGTTTGTTTTAAGATAATTCACTGGCTAAAAAAATGCCCATCGTTCAGGAAAGCTCCTTTGGAGTTCACAAATTCACAGAATATTCTGAGTTGGAAGCGCCCCAGAAAGATCATCGAGTCCAGCTCTAAATGGCCCATTCAGGGAYTGAGCCCACATGGTGTTATCAGCCCCATGCTCTGACCATCTGAGATAATCTCAGGGTAGCTGGAGTACAGCTTAATGCCTTGCACTGATGCCTCATTTTAATGAACCTTTCTTATGTAATGATGTTACAAAAAATCTCACAGAACCGAGCGTATGTTTTCTTTAATGATTAAAAAATCCTTCAGTTCAAAATAGTCCTTCTTTTTCAGGTTCCYGTTTCCAATTACCGCAATCCAGTACTGGATTTGGCTGCCTATGACCTGCAAGGCCGGAAATTTGACAACTTCAGCTCTCTTAGTGTGATGTGGGAATCCACAGATAAGGCCATTGCTCGTATTGAGCCACATCTGCCAATGGAGCTGACTCTGAAGGAGGAGGGGAATGGTCGGATGAAAATGCATGGTATGAGAGGGTTTAAATGAGCGTTTCATGGTTTGAAGATTAGGATTAAATCTGTTTGTCTGAGCATGATTAAAGAAATGAATCCACAGTCATACTTAGCTTAACATCAATGTGTATTTTTGTAGCGTGCAGTACTAATGGGAGGAAAAAAAAGAACCAAATCAAATATCTAGAACCTGTCTTGAGAGAGAAAATKGTTGTGTGGTGAGAATGATCCTAGAAGAGCTAAGCAGTGTATCATTCATCTTTGTTGCATTCTAGGCTTACAGACTGTTGTAGTTGATCGTGAGTTTGGAACTGCTGCCATCTCTGCCACTGCCACTGGATACCAGCAGTCCCACCTGAAGGCAGCCAAAGCAACAGTACCGGTAACAGCACTCAGGGTTTTGGTGCCATTTCCCTGTGATTAATGCCCCRTGTTCCTGGGATGGATTTATTTCCTCCGTGCATAGCACTGTACAAATAAGGCAGCTCCATGGTGATGTCTGGACACAGGGTGAAACAGCAGTGGTTTTATACTGATTCATGGCTTTTCTGCTTTCCTCTGCACTAGGTGCTGCGATCCGTACCAAACATATCCAAGTCCTTGGGAGTTTTTTTAATCATGTGGGCAAAGTCATTGCAGAGAAAGTGTTTCAGTTGGTTTTGTTTCAATTTAAGGTTTTTAATGAATTGGTGAATCTCTGCTGCTTGTCCTTCACTAMGGCAGCCATGTGCTTTGTGCAGCTGTCACTGGGGAAAGCAAATGGATTATTGCCACTGCAAAGCTGGGTGGGAAAGTTCTGCATGAGCAAAGCAAAAGCTGACTGATTCCTCATATGGACCATATGTTAGTCTGGGCTCTGACTAATGCTCTCTCTTTTTTTTTCCTGAGAGACTTCTGCAGTTGTACAATGCCAGCCATAAGCCCAGGCTCTCATTTTACAAGTCATTAGCCACTCTCTGAAATACTTAGTTTGCAGRTACTCAGCATAGGGAAGAAAAATGGCAAAAGGTAGTGATGATGAACAAAGAGGGCAGGTGTAAACAGATGGCAGTTTTCTGTTTGTCACTTTTTTAAACTGAATATGAGGGCAGGTTTCAGCCTTTGGAATAACCTGACATGTGCACTAAGTGACTCTTAAAATATCCTGCTTCTTAAATGGAATTGGTGTGGAGCTTTGTTATGGAAGATTTCAGTGGGTTTGGATATGCAGTACCTTGAAAACAGAGTTGAGGCAAAGAGTGAAATATGCAGTGAGAGGTTACAGTATTTAACTGAAAGCAGGTAGCAGATGGGCACCACTAATGTGACCCTGTGGGCCAGGTTCCTCTCAGCGTGGCGAAGGTTTGGCATCTGCTTAGTAAATTCTTTGAGATGATCTGTTTTGCCACTTGGTTCTCGACTTCCCTGGGAGATTTCTACTCTTCTGTTGGGAAGCATGGTGTTGATGGATTTCCCTGGAGAATTTGACTACAGCTTAGTCAGAATTACTACAGTAGAGACACAATTACTTTGCTACTGAAGTTATTCAAGGACATTGGTTATGTTTCTTTTTTTTTTCTCCTTAAAAATTAAGTTGTAATATGGATACTTGATATTCTGCAATCATTTTGTAAGTCATTGTGCTCTGCTTTGGTAGACCAGTATTCAATATTCTTTCTTATTTTAGAAATAATTAGAGAAGTGAATGCTTTAAACTTTGCCTTGAATTCAGAGAGGAATGGAGTACATGTATGTAAAATGGCTCTGGAGCTCTCTTAAGTTCTGTTCTCCATGTTTAAGGCTGGGAGGACTCTTTGGTAGTTGTAGATGCCAGTTCTGCTACACTTTGTAGGCTCATGTGTTGTTTCTTTGAATGAGGTAACTTCGCTGCTCTTTTCAGGTAGCAATGGGCTGCTTTATTCTGCTTTCAAATGTGCCCATTCTCTTTTCTTGCAGCCAAAAACACAAACAAAAATCTAGTAGATGGGATATTAAGATGTCTTGATCGTTGTTCCATGTTTAAGTGGAACACCCTATTATGTCATTAGGGAAAGATGACATCCTTTCTACATCAAGGAAATAATTCTACTAATTAGGTGAACTGGGTACAGAATAGTAACTTCCTCAAAAAACCTTTTTCCTTTTCTCATCTAATGTTGTTATGAGTGAGTGATTAAACCTGCATCTGGTCCAGTGTTCATGTACTTACATTTAAGGAAGAATTTCTCTTGGTGGCCTGCCAAGAGTAAGCAYGAAAAGATGAGTTAGAAGTAGAAGAAAACTTTGTGCATTTGCCTCATCATTCTGTATGAATTTAGGCCATGTCTCAGAGTTCATACCCTGGCTGTGCTTGGCAGACATGATTCACTGATCCTGCAGTGCCTGGGCCCGTGTCCTCTGGCTCRGCCAGGGGTGCAGAAGAGACCATGCCCTGAGGGTGCCCTTCCCTGTGCAGGAGATCTGACTGAGCCATCTGGGTCTTGTGGGTATCTCATAACCTCCACTTGTGCTCTGGCCCTTTGGTCACCTGCTTTAAGCATCCTCCCTGCACACACAGGAGATGTGCAGTTTTCTGCCTCTGCTCTGACTACTAAAATGGTTCCTTGCAGTATGAAGCTGTGCTCCCAGGACCTGCCACCATTGAACTGATGCTCGTGGAAGATGTGAAAGTGAGCCCTACTGCAGTGTCCATTTACAACCACCCTGACGTGCAGGTAAAGAGTTACACTGCTGCTTTCCAGCTGCAGGGAGGAAAACATCACACATCATAGAAGATSTGTAAGAAGACCAGTTTTACTAGAAAGATAAAATCTTAATTTTGGATGCTTTTCTGGTTTTGCAGGCAGAACTTCTCATCCAACAAGGTTCTGGATATTTTTTCATTAATACCAGTGTGCCAAATATTGTAAGAGTGACACATGATGAGACTCGAAGTATTGCTTTGGTGAGTGCAGTGTTTTGTTACTGTTCTGCAGCTTCAGCACTCCTGGTCATTTTTTAGCACATATGGATAGAGAGGCAGTAGCTGCGTTTTGGGTGYGTTTCCTGT
Source organism: Malurus melanocephalus (assembly GCF_030028575.1). Classification (NCBI taxonomy): domain Eukaryota; kingdom Metazoa; phylum Chordata; class Aves; order Passeriformes; family Maluridae; genus Malurus; species Malurus melanocephalus. The sequence goes on along the minus strand of NW_026623681.1, from coordinate 461,204 downwards.
CACAGTCATGCTTCAGGCAAGAGATCTTTGCACTGGCACTTTCAAGTATAGTTTCAGGTACAGGAAATTGTTTCATTACAGTTGTGATGCACACATGTTCTCTGTACAATATAAAAGCCAGTACAAAGTACTTCACCCATTACAGCTTTGYAATAAAATGTTCCTGGTTTCGCAAATACAAAATGTAAAATAATGTGACAGAATTATTCAGAAGTATTATGCATAAGATTAATTGGTTTCCAAAGTAATACTGGAATATTTGCCATGGGCTACTACTGAAAGCTTTAAATTCTTCTATAGTGCTGTTTCAGGGTGTTTTTTAATCACAGTATTGCATTCTGATTTTGTGRAAGAGTATGTATTAAAGAGTTTATTTCTGATCTCCATATTAAGGTTCTAATGCACTTTTCCACTAGAAGATACARCTAAAGTGCGGGTGTGCTTGACTTCATCAGGCCCAGAATATGAAATGCATTCTGCAGTGAGCAACAGTAAAACTATGTTTGCATTGCTGCTTTCACCAGGCAAGAATTGGAAAAGAAACAAGTTGCTTTGAAGAGKAGTTTTTATAAATCTATAATTTACAGATTTGTTTTGTAAGAAATCATGCTGATAATGTTGTGAAATAATGATAATTAAGGTGGAAATTAGAATATCAAAAGAATTTGTGAAACATTTTGATTGTCTCTAACTGTTGCAAGTGTGAGGTGGGAATATCTTTTCCAACTAGGCACAGAGGTGAGGAAAAAGTAGAAGAGATGAGACGTTTTTTGTACACAGTACACTGTTTAAACTCTTGGGTTTTTTTAGTCAGCTCTCCCTGATGGGTTTAACTGATRTACATGAGATAAGTTCAGTGCTATCATCTGAAATTCAGGAGTGGAGCAGTGACAGCAAGATGGACTTTGTGAAGTGTAGAAAGAGATTTAACTGCCTGTCAGATTAGAGGAGAGAAAACCCTAATTTTAACACATTTTTAAAAAATGCAACCCCATGCACACGAATTTGGCATGTTTGTAAGCCCTGTGTGCTGTGTTTGGGTTAAATCCCAGTACCACCCGTGGATTTYTCCATGGAGGCAGCAGAATGGCCTGGGAAATCAGCAGGCTCTGTCAGGCTGCTGCTGTGGCAGGTGCTARTGCAGCCAGGTTGACAGAGGATGGGTTGATAGTAAACTCTTCAGAGAAACTAAATTCAAGTTATCTGGAGCAGTGATTCCCAGACTCTTCGCTGGGGCTGCCAGTGATAAATTCTGTACCTCTCCCTCTGGTTTTGATGCAGCAGCTTTTCTGGGCACGGGTGGTAGCAGGATAGGAGTGAAGAATGTTCACCAGTGCAGTAACTAACCCTGGATATTGGGAGCCACTGGACACCTAATGGGAGAGGAGAACTGCAGAGGTAGGGGAGACAGGAAGAGTTTTAAAAGTTGCAGTAGCTCTACTTGCCCTTTTCCCTCTCCTTATTTCCTCTCTTTGCTCTTCCAGCCCAGCTGASCAGCATTCCAGCTCCCTCCCCTGGCCACCTCCCCTGCTCTGCTGCCCAGCCCCTGTRTTAGCCCCCCTCCCTGGAACTGCTGCTGTTCTGGAAGCTGACCTTTATTAAAACTTCTCATCCTTTTCTATTTTGAGGCAGAAGTAAGAGTGGTGCCYGCAAAGAACAAAATGTCAGCTCTTCCCACTGCTCTGCCTGCTGACTCCCATAGTGCTGCTGAGCAGTGCTGAGAGTTCATTGAGTTCCTTTGCACTGGGGGGCCTGGCCATGTCCCCTTGTTCAGAGTTCAGAGCAGCCTGGTGAGTGCACAGAACAGGACACCCAACTTCAGTGCTGTCCCTGCCAAAGCTAAGAGAACAGCTGGGATTGTCCCTGAGGTCTGTGGCAAASTCAGGCACCTGCAAGAGAACTGCAGAGCTGATGTGAGCAAAGTGGGGGTGCTTGGCCTTGGGAGCAGTGACTTTGGGATAGGTGCTTAGTTCTGAGGGCTTGTGTTTGTGAGCAGAGGTCTCTTCATTGTTTTATTCTCTTTATCTGTTAAGAAGTGTAACATTCTTTTTCTTAAAAATTAATGGAATAGTAGTTATATTAAAGAAATAGCTGATCTGTCAATCATCCTCTTGTCAGGATCTGCCATGAGGTTTTGGCTGCTCAGACAAAAAGCAGTTACAGTAGAGTACAACTCTTGCAGGAAGCAGTACCAATGCTTTATAGGCATAATCTTTGTCCTGGATATTTTTTTTCCTTATCACTTTGCTTTTCACTCTGCTAAGAAAAATTTTGTTTCTCTAAGTGATTTGTGTGTTTTTTCTCCTTTAACAGGATGCCAGACTGTTCCAGATGGAGAGCTGTTAATTCACTTGGTGCCTGGGGCTGTTTGCACTAGCCCAGTAGCATGATATTTTTTACATATATTTTACAGTTTGATTTTTATTTTAGTGGAAGAATTCTCTGTGTCTATGTTTGGAGATTTCTGCATCCAACTACTTCTGCCATGAAAGCGATTTACAGATTTTACCCTGTGAACAACAGACAAAGAAAATAAGTGCTATAATGCAGTTTTCTTTTGGCATTGCAGGTGCAGCCCATGCTTCCAGGATCAGTGAGTGTAATGATTCATGACTTGTGTCTGGCTTTGCCTACCCCAGCTGAAGCTGAAATTTATGTATCTGATATCCAGGAACTGTATGTGCGAGTTGTTGACAAGGTCAGTGCCTTTGAACCAGCATTAGGAGCTGATCCAGCCAGCTCTGRCTCCCTGTGCTGATCCTGAACACAAAGCTGAGACAAGATACAATAGAGAAAACACTGATCTCCCTGTGTCTCTGTTTCTCCCTCCCAAATTTATCCCTTTAGGTTATAAGTGTCTCAGATTATCAGRTGTCTGTTCACATTCTGTGTGGCAGCAATCTCAACTTTTGCACTTACACAGCAGTGTTAATCCRTAATTTATATGGACATGCCCATTTACATTTCCTCCTGTTTGAAGTGCACGTGAGCAATTCTTTTAGGACTATGTTTTGCCCCAAGGTAATTTCCCATATGTCAGGTTTTAAAATGGAACAAAAAGAAGTCCAGCTCATTCCACTTGCTATCTTGGGTGCACTTTAAACAAAATAAGTGTTGATATTTCTGGATGTTTTAATTATGCCCTTGCCAGCTGAAGGACCTGAATTCATTCATTTCATTTGACACTAACTCTAGCTGGCAGGGATTAGTCTTTAAAATCAGTGCTAATCTAACCTTGGGGCTCTATCTCCACTACCCTACTACAAGTRTAATGCCAAATAAAATGAAGATGTTTATGGTAACAAACAGGAGTGGTTTGAATGCAAAATGACTGGATATGTCTGTTTCAGGTGGAGATTGGAAAAACAGTTAAGGCTTATGTCAGAGTTCTGGATGACTCAAAAAAACTTTTTCTGGCAAAATAYTTTCCTGTCATGGACCTGAGTCTAAAAGCAGCATCTCAGATTGTCTCACTTGTGTAAGTTAATGGATTTTTAAAATTAATCTGCAAATAAGGGTAAGCAAAAAGGAATAAAGATACTAGATTAGAGGCATGGTAATATACAATGACTGAAGATTTATTTGTTTTATTTTTGTGAAGTCTTAATTACCTGTTAAAAGGTAAAAATTACTACTTGTGAGGGAAATTGCCTGAACTAACAGCTTGAGTGTTCCTGGCTGATGAATGAGACTGCATTCCTACACTGTAATATCTGATGTAGCTTTGTGCTTCTTGGAAGCAGTGACTTGGCAAATATTGTCAGGTGAAGAGTGCTATGTGAAGGCATATCTGATCTGGCTGTCACTTGTTTAATTTTCATTTCAGGTATTTAATGTTATAATCAAACAGTTGCAAGGAGCCATGATGTGTAGAAGTGCGAKGGTTCCCTTAACTTTGCTTCAGACATAGCCCCTTAGCCTTGTAGTAGAGCTGCTGTGCACGAAATAAGTGCTTTGCTTTATTTGTAATGCACTCAGTGAATGTCTCTATTTAATGCATTGCTTTGCTGCAGCCCCCTCGGGGAGGCTCTGGATGACCACACTGCTGCKTTCCTGGTGCGTGGGATGGCCATTGGGCAGACGAGTCTTACAGCAACTGTGGCTGACAGAAGAGGACAGAGAATCAACTCTGCTCCACAGCAGATTGAAGTAAATCATTTTAGATAAAATATATGCATAAACAATGGCTGTGCTACAGTGGAACAGCAATTTGTAAATTATAATTACAGTATAGTAATCAATTTGCCAGAAAATTCATTCTGTCTGGAAATTGACCTAATGCCAGTCTGTTTCAGATATCAGCATTGTTTAACTGCAAATGAGTTAAATTTCTGCATGCTCAATTTACTGTAATTAGGCAACTAAAGACTCAGTTTTACACTTGTACTGTTTTGTGACATAATTTATCTCCTTGAAGGATCCTGAACACAGGTATTTATATTTCTGGTTTTAGGTGTTTCCCCCATTTAGACTACTGCCAAGGAAAGCGACCCTAATTATTGGAGCCATGATTCAGGTGAGGCATTTTCTTACATATTTTCTTTATTTTGTAATTTCTGTTGTAAAATGAATAATTATAATTGCATTTTCAAAAGTAGATTGTCAGCTTGACGTTTGTCTGCGTTCACACGGAATGGACTGACAGGATTGATGGACAGAGACTTMAGGCAAGGGCCTGGAGTGATAGGACTAGGGGGAATGGCTTCCAACCTGACACAGGGCAGGGTTAGGTGGGATATKGGGAAGGAATTCTTCCCTGTGAGGGTGGGSAGGCCCTGGCACAGGGAGCCCACAGAAGCTRTGGCTACCCCTGGATCCCTGGCAGTGCCCAAGGCCAGGTTGGATGGGRCTTGGAGCTGTCTGGGATAGTGRAARGTGTCCCTGCCCCTGGAACAAGATGATCTTTAAGGTCCCTTCCAAACYCAACCCATTCTGGAAGTCTGTCATGAATACTCTGAGCAAGGAAAGTGTCATTCTTGAGCCAGCTTCTGTTTTGCTGTGTTGCTGTATCAAAGGATTTGTGTTTCTTTTGTCAATGGAGTGTCAGCTTTTCTGGTGTTAAAGACCAGCACAGCATGAATAAATCTGTCAGCTCCGTGAGGTTAGGAACAGTGGGCTGGTTTCTGTTATACAAACACAAACACAAAACAGAGCTCTACACCAGGATGGTGAGGAGAAAGGGAGGTCAAGTTTTCTGAAGCTTTCTGAAGTGGAGATAGCATCAACCTGTGACACTCTGTGAGGCACAGGGTCCACTCCTGTGGTCACTCACATATTTCCCAGGCTGACATCCTGCAAGGACCAGTGTGCAGGAGGAATAGTCCTGGAGCTGCCCTGGGATGGTGCAGGCAGCACTGAAGTCACTGTGGTGTTGAGTTGGAAGGGTTGTGCCCTTTAATGTAACATGGAACTATCTGAAGGGTTAATGAATTGTTCTGTGTGCTGTTCTGGCAGATCACTGCTGAAGGAGGCCCCCAACCACTGTCCAACATCATTTTCTCCATTAACAAYGGGCACATTGCATCAGTGAACAGCTCTGGGCTGGTCAGAGCAGTGGCCATTGGCAAAGGGGTGGTGACAGGAGTGCTGCAGGCTGTTGATGCAGAGACAGAGAAACTTGTGGCCGTGTCTCAGGTAATGTTTATGCTACTGTTGGGGGCTGAAAGGGGCTCTCTGACTCATGGCTTTGGTTCTGAAAGGTGGGAGGCAGATAGTCTTTCTGCATTAACAGTGTTATGTTGTGCACTGCTCTGGTTTCCTGAAGATGAAAGCTCTATGTTTTTCTCTCCCTGGCCTGTGAACTTACACAAAGGTGGGACATTGAACAGGGTAGGTGAATCTTGCTGTGCCTTACACCAAAGCTTTACTGATGATTTTACCAGTCTGGTATCTCCAGGACTGATTTGTGCAGCTAGAAAAGCCCATCTAAAGAAGCCTTTTTAACACAGCAGAAGGATGTCCTTGCCTGTGTTCCCTCTTAGGATCCAGAAGGCAGCTGTTGCCCAAACCCACATTATCTCTTAAGCTCTAGCAGTTTGTATAGAACACTGTCATCCTGTATTGTGGTCTGAACCCATCTATGAGATGTAAGCAGTGAATCCCTGATATTCCATCAGAATCTGTAACCCTAGATTTTCCTGCAGCTGAGTGTGAGGGAGCTGAGCAGGCCTACAAGGGAGCACAAATCCCTGGGACTTGCCTGAGACTCATAACAACAGAACTTGGGCCAAGTCTTAAGACTTCTTCCATTGAGGTCAAGGCAGCACAGCTGCTGTGAACCACAAAGCTCTGCTGCTTGAAAGGTGTCAGCACAGGCCAAGAGTACACAAAGTAATTTTTTTTAAATTAAATATAAAGAAATCTGTGCTTTTCAATGCATGGGCAGCAGTCTGCACTAATCGTGTGACAGGAGGCACAGTGAACTTGAAAGGTGAGTCTGCTACCTGGTGAGGTCCAGGACCTCTTCCCCCCAGGATATAGCAGGAATAAAATCTATCAGGAATGTCTGTATATGAAGAGGAGATGTCAGTGTTACAGATCCTTTTATTCTCAGTTGTCCCATTTGGTACTCTACAATCCCCATTTCTTTCTAAYTCCCTCCATGTCTTCCTTCACCTCYTGGGTTTCTTCATCCCTCTTCTGATGGGGATACCTGTGATCACGTCCACTGCTGCCTCTGACTCTCAGCTCYGTCATTCATGTCATCAGTAATTTTGAGCAGAGATTTTTTCAATTTRGGGGCATTTTTAAATGCCTATCAATCAACAGTTAATGCTTCTTTAGTTTTTACAGTTCTACTGAATTTGTCCATCTGCATTTTCTCTGATAAGTCATGCAAATCAGGTAATGGCACAGCAGCGGCTATAGAGCCTGAAAGTGAAATCTTGTTCCTGTTTCTCAAGTGTTTATGGTGTCTTCCTTTCCTCCATCCCAGGACAAGGTGGAAGTTGAAGTGGTACAGCTGACAGCGGTCAGAATTCGTGCGCCCATTACACGAATGAAAACTGGTACTCAGGTGAGTTGGTTTGGGATTGCCTTCTGTTACCTTCACATGTTGAGCTGCAGGTTGTGACCATTCCTGTCAGACTRTCTGCTGACAGCACTGCATCTCTGGGAGGTGCCCCTGCTGCTGGTGCAGGGATTGTGCTCTCAGTGGAGGAGGTTCCCTGTGAGGGTGGGGAGGTCCTGGCACAGGTTGCCCAGAGCAKCTGGGGCTGCCCTTGGATCCCTGCARKTCTTCAAGACCAGKWTGGATGGGGCTTGGAGCAATCTGGGATAGTGGAAGGTGTTGCAAGGGGATGGAACAAGATGAACTTTAAGGTCCCTTCACACTCAAACCATTCTGGGATTCCCTGATATTAAAACAGAATTARTAACAAGTTTACCTTATGTACCAGGCTTTTGAAAATTCAAGCCCTGCTGATGCAGCAGCCCTTAATCTGGAGAATGGTTCTCTCATCTTCACTCTGCAGTGGAGACTTCCTTCATTTGTTGCTGACAGTCTCCACTGTGTCTGTTCTATCCAGAACAGATATTGCTTAAATTATCCTTCAATAATCCTGTTTTTTCAAGAGTCTCTGTTACCCTATTAGTTACTTATTTCGAACTGAGTTTTATTCTCTGTGCTCTGGGCAGGTGTTTGGTTTGCATGCTGAAATTGCCTAAGCAGGCTGGTTTCTCTCTCTCCAGATGCCAGTTTATGTCATGGGCATCACCAGCAGCCAGACTCCCTTCTCCTTTGGCAGTGCCATGCCCGGGTTAACGTTCCACTGGTCTGTCACCAAGAGGGACACTCTGGATGTGCGGACAAGGCACAGTGAGGTGAAGTGTGTGTGTGTGTGTGTGCAGTGTGTGTGTGTGTGTGCAGCAGGGGAAAGGAAACAGCCACATCAGCGCAGTACAGAGAACATTGCTGCCTCCACTGCCTCAAAATCCAGGATCAGTGGTCAGCACCAGGCGTGGTATTTCCTCTGTGCCACTGTTCAGGCTGTCCATGAGGCAAACTTTACTCCCTTTCTCCTGTCCAAGGCTGCTTTTCACCTTCCTGCAAACTACAACTTTGCAGTGGATGTTTATGGCAAAGTAAAGGGAAGAACAGGCCTCAAAGTTGTGGTGAAGGTCCTGGACCCTGCAGCTGGCCAGTTCTACAACATGGCGAGAGAACTGTCAGATGAAATCCAAATTCAGGTGAGATGRTTTTCTTCACGTGTTTAAATACCTATTTCAGAACTGGATTTGARGTGAGGAATTTGAAATGCAKAGGAGTAGCTCMAGCTTTGGTTTGTCWTTGAGCCCTTACTCTTGTTTGTGTAATGTTCCTCATTTGGGCTTATTCAGTTCATGGGCTAAGGAGGCAGGAGGAGTGTAAACTCAGGTGAATGTGGAGTTCCCAACACCATTCCCCTTGAAAAGTCTTCTGTTTTCATGCTGCTTTTTATTATAGCCATAATGCTGGAAATAAATGCTTTTCAGAATAATTTGTAGAAGATACTGGCTATTCCATTCTGAAATATTCATGTTCAGTTGTCTTTTTTTACCGTGTGTATTATACAAGGGCAAAAAAGAAAGTTACAGTTCTATTTGTTTTTTTTGTTTGTTTTGAAGATTAAATTAATAGAAGTAAACTACCTTCTGCACACAACAGTAAGCTRAAATGCCTCTTACTTTCCAGGTGTTTGAAAAACTTCATCTAGTCACTCCAGAGGTAGCAGCAGAGCAAATTTTAATGTCACCAAATTCCTTTATTAAACTTCAGACTAACAGGTCAGTGCTCAGTTTCCATACTGTGACTTGTGTCAACTCTTTATCCAAACCGTAGGGCAGGTCTGTTTGAAGGGAGCTGTTTCAGTCTTTTGGTATCACTGTACCTTCATTTAATACACTGCTTATCTGGTGGTTCACAGTATCTTACCTTTTCTCTCAAGCTTTGTCAAATCTTGTATTAGATTGTAGCTGGAAAATTCATTCACTGTTGGGAACTTTCAGATCCTTATTTTAAAAGCTGCTGAGCCAGTTAAAGCAGTATCCTGCTGCCTGCTTCCAGTAGAGGTTCTGATGGGTGATTGAGGCTTTGTGGAATSTATTCTATGTATTTCTTACACAGAGCCTGTAGCTGGATTTTCAGATTAAAATGTCATTTCCAAATGAGAAATTCTTTTTTCATAATCTGTTTTCAAAGACTGACATTTTAGATTCATACCAGGCTTGAAATGTAGTTCTCCCAGCATAGTAATGGGCAGATAGAGACAGTAGTACACTGAAGGCAAAGCTTTAAGAGACATGTACATTTTATGGGGAGGGACTTGAGTTTCATAGATTCACAGGATGCTTTTTGTTGGAAGAGACCCTAAAGCTGATGCAGTCCCACCCCCTGCCATGGCAGGGTCACCTTCCAACTGTCCCAGGTCACTCCAACCTGGCCTTGAGCYGGAGCTCCAGTGACTTTGGTCATTTGGCATCTGCTTTTGATACAGTGCACTCTCACTTGGAGCAACTGATGTTATTTTCTCTCTTCTGAGGAGTTTTTCTCACTAATTAGTCATTAAGGTGGTAGATACCAGTTTATATGTCTTTGTCCTAGTATCTTCATTATGCAGTGTTGGAGCCTCTGTCTGAGCTCCACCAAAACCAATTACACTGTTGCCAACGAAAGGGCAATTGAAGTCCTGCTTTAATGCTTTTCTCTCAGGATAGAGTATTTCCATCTGTCTTTTTCTATGTGGAGGAGCTTGAGAGGGAAAAAAAATCATTTACAGCTGTGTTAGAAGGTRTGGTAAATGGTACTTGAAAGCAGCCAGTGTCTCAGAATGCCCACKAATGGCATTAGATGTATTTGCTGTCTGTGCTAATATGCAAATACCATGGGAAGTGCTATTCCAAAAATTCACCTTGTCTACAGAACCACTTCCAGGCAGCTGAGGAGATCCACTTACTTCAGCTCCTGGCCTTACCTCAGACTGAGCTACCTGAGTATTGTTTTCACAAAATGATGGCAGATGGCAAAAATGCCTTGTGTGTTTTCTGATGTAAATATCTGGAGTCACATTTATCTCAGTGCATGGAAACCAAATTTTAGTAAATAGGTAAACCCCAGTGGGTCTTCCAAGGGAGCTTGAATCAGAACTTAAACTTTTTCTTAGACTAGCACACCTCATTTGCATTTTTTGTTGGGGAGACGTGATAAAAACACAATTTTAGTGTTCTAGATTGTTGTTATGTATTGGTGTAAATGCAGTTTTACACATTTTAAGGGTTCCCTACTTTCTGTTTTTCTTCAGGGACCGAGTGGCTTCCTTGAGTTACCGTGTCCTGGATGAACCAGATAAAGTCCCTGTTGTGAAAATCGATGAGAGAGGTTTTCTTATCTCTGGGTCTGTGATTGGATCATCAATGATTGAAGTGATTTCACAGGAGTTGTTTGGCATCAATCAGACCATCATAGCTGCTGTTCAGGTACTGTCAGCTCTCTTTCTTTCCAGTTTCCTCAAATACATTTTCACTACTGCAACAGTGATTGTTGGTGGCACTTCYTGATCTTCACTTCTGAAAAATGAGCAATGTAGGAATTAATAGTTCTGAGCTTTGAAAAAAGTTCAGTAGACTAAGTGTAGATGGATAAGCATTAAATCCCCGCAAATTCTTAAATCTGGTACATTTTGCAAAAAACCTTTTCATGCATGTGCTTAAAAATTTCTTTAAAAAAAAATTTCCTAAAAAATCTCTTAAGAGGCTGATAATTACAAAAGTTCAAATACAGAAAAAAAGGATGTCAGCTTCATAAATATTGCAATGGGCAAAAAAGGTAAATATCATCTGGAGGCACGAATATAAATGCAGCATCTGTTGCAAGGTACCTGAGTGATACCTAGATTTTCAAGATACCAGTGTTGCAACTGTAGACTACCCMAGAGTTTGATTTTCTCTGCTGTTCCCCAGCAGTTCAGCCTGTGCATGGAACGAGGGGCTCTGTATGAGGGTCTCTCTCACCAGAGGCTGCTGCTGCCTGTGTTTGATGAGCAGGCAAGGAGCATGTCCAAGGCTGCCCTGTTGGCCTGAGCCACCCTGAAAAGTGGGTACTTCAGGACATGGCAAACCTGCCACAAAACTCACACAGCTAATGAAACATTTTCCTCTCCAAAACTTCCTCTGTCATGTGAAGTCTGATGTGTCCTACTGGGCAAGCACTTGGGACACCAGGGAATGTATGCCCACCATCTCTATTAAAAAAATCTTTGAGCCAAGAACTTCCTGCATCTGCATGTGAGCCCTGAGGTAGCTGCTGCTCCCCTTCTTCCTATCCCTTTTTACTGTCAGCATCTTTATGGTGTCCCAGCTGAAGGAGAAAGGTGTACAATTGAGTGCTTTTAAATTATTTCTAAGTTTAAGTCATGTAATCACTGTGAAGTGGCTTGGTGGATTTTTTTTTAATTTGAATTTTGATGTTTCCCATAATGTTCAGCTTTGCCTGTAGGATGGGGGTAGGCCTGTCCTCCTGAGTAAGGAATGAAACAAGAAATGGGGGCCCAGTGTCAATAAAGCCACTCCTGCTATGAGGTGGTAGCAGTGAATTCTCCAGCTCTGTTACAGATGACCTTGTTTCTTCCCTCTGCTGCTGGATCTGGCAGTGAAAGACATCGAATGAGGTTGGGGGTGGCTCAAATGCCATTTAGTCAGCACACAGAGGGACTGAAGTCAAATGCCCTATGTGAGTTTGTCCTGTACACAGGWTATGGCAGAATGGTGATACAAAGCTCTTTGTAGTAGGACTCATCTCAGTTCAGCATCTTGTACAGCTCATTTGTTTTCCTGTACTTATTACACCTATAGTGCCTTTATGGAAATGATATTTTTAACCTCATGAAGTAACAGAGTGCTGCTGGTTCATTTTATGGCTTTAGAGCTGAGAGAGCTTGAAAGGTTTTGCTGAAGGTCATGTCAAAAAACTTGTGACAGAGCTGGAGATGAGCTTGAATGCATTGTGTCATTCTAAGGCAAAGCTCTCTCCTTCCCACTGTCCTTCTTTCATAAGGTCTCATGTTGTCTGTTTACAAGTGTACACAATTAAGAACCAAACTGCTGCAGCCACATCACTTCACACTTAGACCTTCAACTTGGCTCAAAGGAGGTTCTTACATAAGCCAGGGAGGATGGGGGAAAAAGGAGTCACAGTGTGTGTAGTGTGGGACCAAGCTCAGCGCTTGTCTGCATCAGCTGCACTCTGTATTTTTTTTTTTTAAGTTATAAAAAACATTTCAAAACCTGAGATGCTTTAACARTAAATGGCTGCTTTAATCAATATTAAATTTAGCAGTTGTCCCTTGTGGGACAGCTGCTGAGATTTTAAAGTAAAGCAAACTTGATAATCTGTCAGGGAAATGGGGTTTTTGTTGGCTTGTAACCACAGCTTGCTGGGCAGAGATCTGTATGCAGGGAGATTTTAACTGATGATACCGGCCTGTGGAGCAGACAGTGGCATATACTGATATTCTAGCCACTTTTTTTTTTTTTTTGATTCACCAAAGATGTATTTTGCTTGAGGCCAAATTTGTCCTTTCCTTTTTATGTTCTGACATGAACATTTTCAGATTGCAGAGTTTTACGTTTTAGCTGAGCCTCTTAGGTCAGGAAAAAAGGGATATTCCTACAWGAGAAGCTTGAGGGCTTCTTTTAAAATAGTTTTCTCAATATATGTGAGGGGTTTTGCCTCCTCTGTCCTTCCATTATTTCTTTTCCAACAGCTTTAACAAAAAGAGCAGATAGGGTTATTTTTGTTGGGTAATTTTGCTCATTGACCTAGGTAAGTTAATCAAGAATAGTAATATGCTATTTAAAAAACAAAAGAATAGGTTGTCAAGTCTTTGTCTTCAGAAAAACTGCCTTTCTTGGAGTGTTACTGCAGAAACACGGGGGTGTGCACATATGGTTAATGGAGCAGACTCTCCTAAGGAATTTGGAGCAGTTCCCAACTTCTGTCTTGGCTGAGGAGAGGCACTGAGGGAACAAAGCACAGGCTGCTGACCCCTTAGGGTTTGTCATCTGCCAGCTCTGCTTGGAACATCTTGGCTTTCTCACCTGGAGCTGGGGAACAGTGACCATTCCATCCCCTCACTCACATACATTGTGAGTTACTTGTCTCATAACTGGGGAACAAATTGCACCTTTTGTTTCAGGAATTATTAGGAGAGAGGTCATGGAGCCTCTTGTTCTCTTGCATATCCAGGGAATGTTAAGTTTGAATTTATAGGATAGTAATGTGTTCTMTAAAGTCTGTACATGATGTGTGATTCTACATCATTATTGCTTGTTTCAGTTCCCAGTGGTATTAGAAAAAAAGGATAAGAAATAGCATCTGTGAGGGTGTAAAGCAGATAGMGCCAGGCTTTTCTCAGCCATGACAGGGCAAGGGGAGCACGCAGCAATGGAACACAGGAAATGCTGTCTGAACATAGGAACTCCTTACTGGGGTGGGTGTTGAACACAGAGTCCAAGAGGTTGTGGAGTCTCCATCCCAGGAGATGCCCAAGAGCTGCCTGCACATGATCCTGGCCAGCTGGCTCAGGGTGACCCAGCCTGACCAGGGGCCWGGACTGGCCAGTGTACAGGGTCCCCTTTCAACCTGTGAAATGTGGATATTGATAGTAGCARCTCCTTGTGTTAGTCCTGCCATAAGGCTCAATGCAAATGGTTCATAAAGGAAACTGTGTATTTGCATAATGAGATCCCTTTTAGGTTATTTTTGTAGAGGCATCATAAAAAGCAATTTAATTTTCCCTCTCACTGCTGATGTTTTTCCAGGTCTGCCCGATCTCCTACCTCAGGATCTCCATGAGGCCTGTTGTGCTCACSCAGAACAAAGAGGGACTGCTGGCTCTGCCCCTGGGCGTGACACTGACCTTTACAGTCCATTTCCATGATAACTCTGGAGATACTTTCCATTCACATAATGGTGTGCTCAATTTTGCCACCAACAGGTGGGTATCAGTCACTGGTGGTAATTACAGAGAACAAAAAGGCCAAACACACATAGAACAAAGATTGTTCCAAAGATACCAGGTGAAGATACAGCTGGGCTGGGATTAGCAAAGCAAGGGTTTTGTCTCTTCAGCCTTCAGAGGCAGGAGCAGGAAGAGGAGTTCCAGTTAGCAATCGATATTCCCTTGCTGTRGAAAGCTGCCCAGATAAGCATGATCCCAGTGGGGCCTGCTGGAGTTGTGCTCTGCTTTAAGTGACTCTGAGTCATCCCCCTGCACGCAGCAGAGGCCTACAGAAACAGTTGATCCATCAGCATCTGCCTCCCGCAGTGCTGTGTTCCACTGACTCACTGGAGCCTTATGTAAGGTGGGGAATGTTCTGGAGCAGGGCTGTCTCTTCAGATGTGCATGTACAATCTTCTCACTGAGGAGACAAGCCTCAGAAGGCTTTTGGTCTCCGCCTCACAGAAAAAGAGTTGTAAACCAGTCTCCTGTGGTCTTTAGTAAAATTCCACTAATGCTGTTACTGTAGCATGGCTGGTTTTCTGTAGAGCACCTTGCATTTAAAGCACACTGAGCATGATGAAAAAGGAGTTGAGTCCAAGATCTTCTCTTACTTCAATGAAGAAATTTCTGTAGCATGCAGATACCCTGAGCTAAGCAGAGCTGTCCAGTACAAAGCTGATGGTGGCCTTAAGGAGGCACTGCTGCCAGSCTGGGGTGCAGCACTGTGGGGACCCAGCTGTGCTGCTGCCAGGACCTGCAGTGTCCCTGCCTCGTGTCAGTGTCTCTGCCGGGTGCTCCGAGTGTTGCTGTGTATGGGAGTGCTGAATTTGGGTAAATACCACAACTCACAATCCAGTAGGATTTGGCTTTGTAAAGTTGCATCTGAGATGTTGCATATTGGTGTTCAAATTCCTTGGCTTAACTCTCTTGAGAAGAGGAAAAGAGACAGATTATGTCATCCTAAAGCACTACAATTCCTAATTTTAAGAAGTGGTTCTTTTACTTAATTACGGCCTCAATATTTCCTCAGCATASTGATGAGCTGAGAATTGAAATTTGCCTCCCTGGCACCTAAATAATGTTTATAGTTTCCTCACTTTGTGGGGCTTCATTAGATGGCTGTTGCTGAAAACAAGCAGTCAGCCATCTGAAAGGAGTTTGCTAGGCTTCTTACTGGAGAGGTGATGACACAGCAARCTTGTCTTCACACAGCAGCATTTCTGTTTGTGTGCAGAGATGACTTTGTGCAGATCGCCAGGGGAGCCACCAACAACACCTTTGTGGTCCGGACTGTGAACGTGGGGCTGACCTTGCTCAGAGTGTGGGATTCAGAGCACAGTGGTGTTCCCGACTACATCCCTCTGCCAGTCCAAGATGCCATCTTCCCTGAGCTCCTCGATGTGGTGGTGGGGGACATCCTCTGCCTGAGGACCTCGCTGGCAGCCCAGGAGGGTGAGTGGCCTCTGGCTGTGTGGGTTAGCAGCTMTTCCACAGGACACCAGCGTGACTGGCTCATTCTCAGCAAAACCAAATGCATAATTTATCATGTTTGTTTGGAATCAAATGTCACTGTTCTTGTTTATGATAAAAATAGGTTTGATCAACTGCTCTTACTTTAATTGTACTGTGCAATATGTCTCTTGTGTTGAATTCCTGAGTATCACGCTTGAGACATTTCTGTTGCATCAGGTGGAAAGGTTTGTTTTTATGGGACTCCTGCAGAGTCAGGACTGCCTTTACTCACTGTGTTTGATTGGTGGTAGTAATGAGATCATGTCAGAATAACTGCAGGTCAGTTTGGTGTTGGGCTGCCAGCCTTCCACCACGAGCCCCTCGAGAGGGGTTTCTGTGCATTCCCTGTGCTGCCTGGGCAGTGGCACACAGACACCAATGTGGGGTCTGTGACTGGGAAGTACAAGCACTCTGGGCACAGTGGCACCCAGACACCAGAGTGCCCAGGAGATGTTGCAGTTGGCAAGCAGGGTGTTTGTCAGTGCTCCCATGGTGTCTTCCAGGCCTGCTGGGCGTGTGGAGCTCTTCCTCAGGTGCTCTTCTCGTGGACTCCAAGACTGGCGTGGCCCTGGCAAAGGAATCTGGGGTGGTCACTGTGTACTACGAGATCCCTGGGCTGCTGAAAACCTACAGAGAGGTGAGGCACTATTCAGTTCCAGCTGAGATTGGTTTGTTTTGCGTGAACCCTCACCAAACTCTATTCTGTGGGGGTTTTTSTGTTATATTTAGAAGTGTTCTTTTAGAAATCTGAATGGTTGGAAAGTATTTTCTATGTGTATAAAAAYGTTGCTGGGATTTTTTTAATCATCTATGCTCAGGAGGAAAGTGGAGCATAGCAACTTTGATTTTTCACCTATACTGTTGTTCTTCTATTGTACATTTTGATTCCTTTGTTGGCTAAGTTGTTTCCAAGTGCTAACCAATTTGTGAGTATGGCTGCTTTTATGAATGAAGCTTCACTGCAGGATGCAATGCCAGCAAGAACTTCCACCAGTGTTGTGCCATGCATCACAGATCAGAAGTACTCCATTAAATTATGTTGTTTAGCTACAATGCAATCGCACTGTTGACACAATTCACTGCATCAGCCAGCATAAGCACTAGACATTCTTTTTAAATTAAATTTAGTCATAGAACTTTATGCATATTAACWTCTGGGGGTTGGGAAGGAAGACAAAATGTTTTTGCTAGATTAAATTGCTTGGAAACTCAGTTTCTAATATTAGAGAAATGTGGGATTTCAAAGAAAAACATGACCTCGTGGAGTCTTTCAAAACCAATCCAGTCTGGTTTGGCCTTAATTTTTATGTGTTTAAACGAGTTTTGGTAAAAATGTGCTTTATCCTTTTTGCAGATCTTGATTAATGCACCTCAGAGGACCACAGCAATGCATGCCAGTGGCATGCAAACAGGTTCACAGGGAGTGGCAGCCTCAAAAGTCATAGTTTCAATTGGGGAAACAAATAAAAATCTAAAAGGTATGAGGAAAAAAATATGTTGATGGCTTATTGTGTGTTTATGTATTCATGATACAGCTTTGGTTTGTGTAATGGGGTATTTATTGTTTAAGGGTCTATGAAACTGGGGTAGCAAGATCCCCAGGAACCTCCAGTGTGACTTTCCAGAGTTCCAGGAGCTCTGGAAGAAACTTGGGCCATGGGACAGAATTTGGAGTTCTAGGGCATTATTGATATTTCACAATTAATAAAATACAGTAGATTTCAACGGAAGTACCATTTTTGATCATAYAAAAAAAGTTAATGGGTAAACAGCTAATTGCTTATATATTTAATTGCAGTTACCTTCTTGAAGTTGTTGTATTTTCTTACTGAACATGTTTAAAGTGGTTACTATTCCTTAAGTCTTTTACAGAACTTATCACCAGTTACAATCAATGCAAGATTAAGCATCATATTGTGTCCTCTATTTAATAAGCTGTATTTTGTGTGATTATAGATATTTTTAGCTTCTAGCTTAATAATTAGCACTTGTTCCAATGGTATTTTATTTTGCCGCATGTACATTATTAGCCTACCAAAAAATCATCTTGCCAGATCCTAAAATATAAATCGAGGCTCCCAGGATCATATAAGTTATTAAAGAAACATCTGAGCTGAAAAATTCTCTCCAACTTATTCTTTCCTGTAAATAAATTATTCCTGTCAAGAAAACCCCACAACATATAAAATTTTCATTGCTGTCTCTTTAGGATTAGACCTGAACAAGGACAGCTGTTTGTGATTTCCAACTATTTTAAGATCTTATAACCTTGTGAAACTATTTCAGAAGGTGGTAGAATAACCCAGTACTGCAAACCATGATTTTGCTTTTAATCAATTAAAATTAATTAATTACAATTTTATTTTGTAATTAATTAGAGATAAATTTTTTCCTTGCCCCTAGGGGAGTGCTCGCCTGCTCAGACTGAAGCCATTGCTGAGTTACAGCCCCAGTCCATTATCAGTTGCCAYCTCGATTTCAGCAGTGATGCCTTTGACTTCCCAGCACAAGATATTTTTATAGCAGAACCTGGATATGATGCAGTTTCAGGTAAGGTGTGACAAGMTGCCACACTGCAGACAAACACAAGCTCTTTGATCCAGCAGATTTCACGGAATCCCAAAATGGATTGGGTTGGAGAGATCTTAAAGCTCATCCAGTTCCAATCCCAGTCATGGGCAGGGACARCTTYCACTATCACAGAGTGCTCCAAGCCTCATCCAGCCKGRCCTTGGRCACTGCCAGGGATCCAGGGGCAGCCACAGCTKCTCTGGGCAYCCTGTGCCAGGAACTCCCCACCCTCACAGGGAGGAATTTCTTCCTAACATCCRATATAAACCTCCTGTGTTTCCTTCTGAAGCCTCTGAGCTTTGCTCTGTAGGACMTCAGGCCTCAGTGAGTTGTGAACATGGACACTTCTTGTTTCAGTTGGGTTTTCTGCTTGTGACTAAAACATGTGTTGGTTTTCAGWGAGAGCCAGAAGTCAGTAGCAGCCCATTGCATGCTTTTCAGAGTTTTTGTACTAAGTCAAAGAAAAAAAGGAGCACTCGGGTGACAAGTATTCCAAAAGCAGAATATGTCCCAAAGACATGATGATGAACTGTGTCTTGAAAGGGAAAAAATTGCCAGACACTGTGGAGGTGAAAATAAAATTGTGGAAGTCTGTAAAATGTGTTAATGTTTTGAAAGTATAAYGTGATTTGAAACAGAACCAAACCACCATGCACTGTATGTAAAGAACATTAATTATCTGTTAGATTCATCCCTGCACCCAGGGTTGTGTAAACCCCTATTCTACCCTGCATGTGCCTCTCTTACTTCAAATGGGAGTGAAAATARGGGAAAACATGCACCTGGCAAGTTCTGCTTGTTACTGGCACTTTTTATATACCATTATCAGGGGATTTTTTACTACCTTTACTGCTAATAACAGAATAATTGGTTCCATATGAGACTAGAAACTCYGTGAATATAAAACTTTTAAAGGAGCTTTTATAAATAAACTACACCTTCACAGATTTGATGACAGTGATAGTAGCTGGCTAAAATTTTAACACTAGTTGAAAAGAATATGAAATAGGATGTTAAATCTTGTTTTCAGTAAAGCCTTTCAATATTAGCATAAATGTTATGTTCAAAGGGGAACTGAGACTTACTGGTGAATTAAAATGTTAGTGTAAGTTACCAGCTTAGTGTTTGTTTCATGATGTTCAGTTTGGGACAAGGAATCGTTCTATAGTTGTAGTGCTGGGATTGTGATGTTTGACCCAATAGACACACTGTCCAGTTCATCTCCGCACTCCTGATTTTGCTGCTGGTTGAGTTTTGCCACCATTTTTAGCTTTTCTCATCTAAAGATGTCCCAGAAATCTCCCACATGGAGAAAAAAAAGCTGAGCAATGAACAGCCCAAGCTGTCTTGTTCCTGYAGGACACTACACATGCTCCATCAGGATGCACAGCCTCACGGACAAGCAGCTGAAGCACCTGAGCAGGAGCAAGGCCACGCTGAGGGTCACAGCGTCTGTGCGGGGCAGCAGCCTGCCCGGGGAGCAGCTGGCTGCTGAGCTGCCCTTCAATCGCTGGTTCTACGCTGACCAGCCTGAGATGCTGCTCAGCAACCAGGACACAAGCTCCATCCTGAAAATATTTGGTGCTGCTGAAATTTTGGATTCCCTGGAGGTGAGTGCAYTGCCAGAAGGTATTGCAGCATGGCTGAAACGTTTTGAGCTGTTACATGTAGCTTTGTAATGCAAGGCACTCTGTGTCACCTTCACCATGTCAAGATTTGTTCCTGAGGTGATTTGGAARTACTTGTCCTGGAATGTGTTCTTCCCCAGTTTTCASTTCCCAGAGAATCCCAGAATGGGTTGGRTTGGAAGGGACCCTAWAGTTTGTCCTGTTCCAATGCCCTGCCATGGCCAGGGACACCACTAACTGGKTCAGGTTGCTCAGGGSCCCATCCAACCTGGYTTTGGGCCAGTACAGRTGTGTCAGGCTCACCTGGATACGCAGCCTGGGATGAGTTAACCAGCTCATGGCTCAGGAAGCAGAAACCTGCCTGACCCCTGTGGCAGGGAAAGATTCTTGCCCAAACGTGTGTGAGTGACTGCTCATGGTTCACACAGCCCAGTGAGGGCCCTTGGATTTTGGCTGTGGGGGGTTAGCCCAGATCTTTGGAAAGGGCAGGTAAGAGGGGCACCCTTGGCAATCACCAGAGGGAAATGCTGCAGGTGTCACTGTGACGGTACACCTGACCCCTCTTGAGGGGTGAATTGCTCTGTGTTTCTGTGGAATCACCCATTTCTGACAGCTGGCCTGGAGAATGCAGATGTGCTGTGCTGTCCCGAGCAGTCTGTTTCATGTTGGTTGTTCCCTCTGCAGGTGAAATGTGAGTCCCCAGCAGTGAAGGTGCTGGAGAAGGAGAAATCCTATGGGCTGCCTAGTTATGTGGTGTACACTGTGAGCCTGGCTGATCCCAGAGTTCCCAGCCAGGGCTCCCTGTCCACCTCTCTGACKGTGTCCAGTCCCATGACAGACCAGTCCACCACTATCCCAGTGACAGTGATCTACCTAGCTGACAGAACCACTGCACCAATGAGATGTGAGTTTGTCTCTGCACTCCACATGCCTGAATAAACCTGTAACTTCCACTGATGCTCATGAGGTTATGAACTTCAGCGTGTTAAAATGGGAGCTGGCAGCTGGCATTGTCAGTGACATGTGAGCTGCTCTCTGTGGCCGGAAGCCTGGAATACAGTTGCTCATTATGACTGAAGTTGAACATATTTTTTCTTGGGGTCAGCCTAGAGTACTCCAAGGTGACACAATTACACYAGTGCTGTAGTGCTGAAAGGATTTTGTTGTTGTTTATTCCCAGCCACAACTTGCTATTTTGCAAACAGGTCAGCATTTTGGGGCTGAGAAAGTGAAGAACACACTTAAGACATTAATTGCAGAATTTGAGAAGGGTCCAGGTTGGGAGGGACCTTAAAGCTCACCCTGTTTCACCCTCTGCCATGGGCAGGGAMACCTCCCACTATCCCAGGTTGGTCCAAGCCTCATCCAGCCTGACCTTGGACAGTTCCAGGGATGAAACAGCTACAGCCTCACTCAACATCTTAAGCTGTTACTGGCCAATTTTGAAGACTCTACTGGAAATAGTCGCTAGAATCAAAGTTGTATTGTTTAAGTTGATTACACTTRTTTGCTATAAATTAAACTTGGTTTTGCCTGTTTTGGTTTAGGAGCTGTAAACTCTTAAACCAGATTGGAGAAGATGCTCTTTTTAACTCAATATTGYCTTTTCTTAATCAATTCTACAGATGAAGCCAGTCTCTTCCAGCAGTTTGTTGAGTCCTACCAAGTGATGATCTTCACATTTTTTGCACTCCTGGCAGGAACAGCTGTTATGATCATAGGTAACAGAAGGAAAGATTGCACAAGTATTTTTTTCTGTGGCTTCTTACAATGTGTTAGTTGTAAGATAAAAAGGAATAATTGCCACATGAAATGATTTTGGTTTGTTTTTCAACTCTCTTGCAGCCTACCATGCATTCTTCTCACCAAATGAACAGCACAATCAGCCRGTATTTCACACAAGGATAACTCCTCAGCACACCCCTAACAGTAAGTAGCTGTCACCCAGTTAGAATTAATTGATTAGTYTGGCCATTGCACTGGAATTGAATGTAGGAAGGTCTGTAATCAAAACAGGCTATTAAAAATAATTCACATTCTTAGAGAAGTGTTTAAGTTCCGTTAAACTGCAGGCCTGGTTGTGAACAGGCCTGGTGCTTCAGATAAAATCAAATTCAAATGAATGTCACTTGCTGAGGCATCCCCCTCAGACTTAAACAGTCCTGAACAGGAAGACCTACAAACATTTGATACTTGTAAAGTACTTTTTCAAGAAGCAGTAAGATAAAGGCATTATTTCACTTTGAATGGATCATTAGACTTGTGCCAGCTCTCAGCAGCAGTTACTTGTTTCTTCCTTCTCCCACCATCCCCGAGGCTGATTTTTGTTCTCTCCTTCCCGTGTTTTAGGTTCCCTTGTGTCACCTACACATTCCTTCAGTTCCCAATCCTCGAGCAGGCAGCCAAGCCCCTCGACCACGCTCTGGAGCACGGGTTATGCCTCTCGGTGAAGCAGCAGGGCCCATCCTCATGCTGGGATATAAAACAACACAGTGCCTTTCAAGTTCAGCAAGTTCAACAACTTAAGCAGCTGTAATGTAATTCAAGTTTTCTCTTGAATATGGCAGTTTCTTAATTTATTTTTTTTTAATATTTAGGGCTCTTTATTTTTTTATGTTAGTGCTTCRGTTCTCAAAACCTTGTTTATCTGTTGTTTTTTGCTGCCTGCACAAAAAGCAATGTTTATGCTAATCTGGCTTWCTTGCACTCTTCAAGCAAATAGAAGTTATATCTAAGTTAGAGTGATAACAATTTTTTRTTTACTTTTTGTAAAAATTAGGTTTCTTTTCAATGAACATTTWAAAAAAGGGAAATTATAAAAACAGGTGAAATATGAGCCAAAAATTTAAAGGATTGTATATTTCAAAGAACTAGTTTTTATTTTGCGTTCCAAATACTCAGGAATGTATTGCACTGATAAGTGTTCTTATATTTAGCCTTACACTGGGATTCATCAGCACAATGTGCTGGTTTAGCACTAGGAATGCTGGAATAGCTGTGAATAATTCGGAGGGTTTTTTACAGCAACAATTAAAAAAAAATCAAACTTAGTGTGGCTTCCTTTGGGTACAACTGCAGTATTCCTTGGTACTGTAAGCACTTTCTTGAACTGGGAATGTGAAAGCATGTGCCTTCTAAATGAACCTTTCTTCTGGTAGGCATCTTTTATTTTGTGAATATAATCACCATCCCAATCACTTTTATCTGTAAGCAGGGTTTTGCAGCTATCAGAAAAAGGCTTTGTTTACATATAAAAAGAATCCCAATTTTCACTGTGAATATTCTGGCTGTCTGAACTCTGCTAAGGACCATAAGGAATGTGAAATAACAAAATACTTAATCCAGAATACTTTGTACAGAATTATGCAGGCAAATATGTGAATGGAATGCAGACCCAGTGCATGGCATTGAGTTTTGGTTTCACACAGTATTACAAAAAAAAGGACTGTTACATGTAAWTGTATGGAGTCTTGTTTAACTTACTGGCTAGTTTTGGACAAGTTGTGCCTTAAGTGCTAGTACCACTTAAAATGGTCAGTTTGGATGTAGATAATTATTTGAATCTGTATTAAAGTTTTCTAAGATTCCTTTATTTTGCCATTGATGAATATTTTTGTGGTTTGGCTGTTCAGAATCTACCACTGGGCTATATTATTTCAATCTGTATTATTTAATAAAGTTTTTTAAGATTCCTTTATTTTGCTGTTGATTAATTTTTTTGTGGTTTGGCTGTTCAGAATTTCGCACTGGGCTGTTGTTTGTACTTCACTTGCTACAGCCCCTCAGTGTTTTCAATCATGATTTTCCAATCTTAATTATCACTTTTTTGACAGTATAATGTTTTTAGATATTTTGAAAATTTTTCAACTATTATTTGTTGTCTGGGATTTCTCCCAGTTTTCACTAAGCATCTTCAATTCCTGCTGAAGTCAGKGATGGTTGTAGAAGAAGCTCATCAATTTGTAGGGTTGTTCAAACTTCCCATTTTGTTCATTTGGGTTTTTAAGGAAATATGTGATACTTTTCCATTTCCATTCAGCAAGAAACGAAAGGGTTGTGAATATCTGARTGCTACTGTGATAAGCACTTCAGAAATGTTTAAAGGAGAGGTTTTACTCTTCCTGTTGCTTCTCTTTCCCCTTCAGTGGTCTGGCAATGAATGTTCTGAAAAACAAACTGCTCCAAGTGGTGGGAATACATTGGCAAATGCTCGCTGTTTATTTCATTTCTTTAGGCAAGTAGTTGCAGTCTGCTGGCAAGAAAAAAGTAAAAAGTATGAAGTAGGGAGCTGGTATGACTCAGGAACCAACCTCTCCAGCAAGGAACAACCAGGCTTTTGCCTTGAGGAGCTCATGTGATCTGTGGGACCATTGCTCGGGGCTAGAGGGCTTTGGGGATATAAATTTTTCTGAGCATGTTGCTGCCAATGTAAAGATAATTTTTGTAGTAGAATAAAATGAGATGGGGGGGGGGGAGGGGTTTGCATTGTAGTGCTGAGTCCTTCCCCTGTTCACTTAAGGCTTGTTCTGAGTGTTTGCTCCCCTGAGAGGGAAAAGGGCTGCAGGGCAGTGTCTATTCCAAGGTCCAGGTCTTTCATGAGCTGAAATGTCTTTCTGAGTTTCTCAGGTAATCAAACAGTGCCAGCTCAGACCCAAACCCCAGTCCCTTCCCATCCACCAGGAAATTTGGCACCTGAGCAGGAGTAGGATTTGGTATGTGCCAGCAACAGCAGGTTCATCACAACATGCTGGTACATGGATAAAAATGTCAGGTTTTGAAAAAGAAAAAAAGGAAACCCACTCATTGAGTAGTGAAATCACTGGGCTAATGGCCTGGGCTGGCTTTGCTGTCCCTGAGTGTCGCTGTTGGCTGGACAGGGACATGAAATAATAGATACACATGTACACACGAAACTACAACCTACTTTATTACGGGGCAAGCCCCTTTTATCCACTTAGCAACACGTGTATACATTTGTGGYAAACATACATTGGTTAGTGAGGAAGCTATTTAGCTATTCATCAGCATATGATTGGTGGGTTTGCAGAAGCTGCAGTGTTGTTTAGCATTCCATTCTCCTTTTCCCATATGCAGCCAAGGTCTGGTGTTTCTCCTCTGTTAACACTCCCTTCTGTTTCCAGGTTTCAGTCATACACTTTTATTAGCGGGGTCTCGGAACCAGCAGGGGCCAAGTGCCGGCTTTCGGCGTCCACATCTGAGCGCCCGCCCCTCAGCGCTCCGCGGCAGATCCGCGTTCCTGGAAGTGCCCGTGTTGGACCCTGCGGGATGTGCTCAGGGCAGAGGCTTCCCCTGGGCAGTTGCGATACGCGGCAGAGAAGGCGCTCGCCGGGAGTTTTCCCTCAGGAGCTGAAGCAAAGCCCGGCCCCGAGGTGCGGGCTCGGCACAGCCGCTGCCGCTGCCCAGGGCGGGAGCTCGGGGGGATCGCGGCGGCGCTGAGCTCTTCCCTCCGAGCGGCGCTGCTTGGCCTCGGCTCACCGAACCATTACCGCTGCAGTTTCTAACACACTCCGGGCTTTATCTTTGATGTGCTCCTGCACGAGTGTGTTTTCTGTCCCGGCACAGATTGTCTGCTGTAAATCGCCGGTGTTGCGCGAAGCGCCCTCAGAGCGGCTGAGGGGAGGCGGCGCCATGGCCGCAATTCAGCGCGGCAGGGCCCGGACAATGTGCGCTGTACAGAACCTTCCCCACCTCCCTCTTGTTAGGAAAATTAATCCACAAGTACCAGAGGTTTATTTCCAAAAAGGAGACAGAGGAGTCCCGCAACTTTATTCATGAATAAAGGGAGAGGTCACGGGCATTTCCCATGGGGTCTCTCAAATTTATAGAGAACGCAGCCTCCTTTTATCCCAATTTCCCGGCCGCAGTCCCCTCTCTCTTTCCCCATTGGCTGAGGTACTTGAAAGTTACAGGCTCCCCGAAACGCCTGATGAAACTCCCCTTCTATCATAAATTCCCCCTTTCAATATACATCTCTGTGTCTCTGCTCAGGTAGTCTATTAACATAGACTGGGGTAAGCCAATCAGTAGAATTCCTATGCAAATCCTTCCTATTGTTTCCTTCTATCTCCCAATATCAGCCTTATCTCATCCCAGAGTCAGAGTCTGTTTGTAAAGACACTGCCTTCTCATTCCTTTCACTCTGACTCCTTATTTCTCTTTAAAATATTTAGTACATGATGGAGAAACCCCAAAATGTCTTACTCTGTCCTTCTTTTTTTAAAAATCTATCAGACTTGAAGTGTGGCAAACAAAAATGAGAAGTCATATAGAAGGTTCAGCTGTGATCAGCAATGGGTGTCTGTGAGGGTTAAGAATGAAGAGGAAACTTCATACTTAAAAAAAAATAGTTGAAATTCTGAGCAAGTTGTGTAATCTGTGTGGAGGGAGGGCCCTCATCCCTGAGGTGGCAGGAGATGTCACCTCTCAGAGGTACTGCTGGCTGGGCTGTGGTGGGAGACCTTCAGGGGGTTGGGAAGGAGGGAAACATCAAGGAAACATTTAATAACAACAACTTWATTATACTRAGCCRTAYTAAATATTGTTATCCTGAAATGTARTAGAAAAAAAACATGGAAACTRAGTACTYAGTAGAATTGGAGAGTGCTATTGCTGTTGTTGAAATGTCTCTGCTCGTTAAAGTGCGCCCCGAGCCTGCCATAGGCAGAGCTATGGAAGGACAATCTCTGCCCATCTCATGCTTTTTGGTCAGGTGGCTCAGATTTCTCTCCTGATTCCTGTACCTGATCACAGTTACCAGGAGGATGCTCTCCTGTGGCAGAGGACAGAGTCCAGAGGAAAATGGGATTAGCTAGAACTGCACATTCCCTCACTATTTCCCTGTGAGCTGATGCAGGGGGCAAAGGGGACAGCGCTRTATTCCCTGAGCACCAGGAGCAGTTTTGTTGCCRGAGGCTGCAGAACAGCAGGGAGTGTGTGTGAGCCTGCACACACAGCRGCTGCTGCTGCAGCCACACGGGCAGGGACGGTCCCTCCACTGGGACAGGGACATGGAGCCTGTCTTCTGTGCCAGGCTGTCCTCTGCATCCGGAGAATCCCTGCCTGCCAACAGCTGACCAACAGCCCTGTGCCAAGGAATCGTTCCATTAGATTAGCAAAGCTAGCTTAGTATTGGCTTCTACTCCAATCTGCTCCCTAACAGAACATCCCAAAATCAGCCTAATCTTTAYGTCCCCATCTCCTCCCTTAAAAAACAAGGCAGAAGATGATTGAAACATTGCACACAGCATTTCAGGGAAGAGCTCTTTCTGGTGAGCAGCCACAATTATGGTGTGGTGCGTCAGGGGAAGGTTTTCCTGGCAACATGTTATACTTGACTTTTGTACTCTKTATGAAGGATTAAAGTTTTASAGGTGTCARTCCATCCTCTTRGCTAATCSCTRCATTTACTTGCAGATAAAGGTGTTCTTACCTTCCCTATTTGGTTGTTGATTTTGGCTTTAATGAGGAYGTKTCAGTCATTCATGAACATCCTCTGATGATTTCTTAGTGTGGGGCTCMCCACAAAGCTTGGGGAGTTTCCCCATTCCAGCTTCCCCAGTTAGAGATAGAGTTGAAGGACAGCAAGGTCCAGTCCGAGTGTGTTGCTGTAACCCTTGTTTCWGGCAGAGGTTCTCCTGAAASAAAGCAGCCAAGTAATATCCRCTGAAATTGTCTTTAGTGMTGTAGGCAGGGTGTAYAGGTCAGCTTTTTGGCAATTTCTTAGCCAATTCTGTTAATGTCCATAGATTTTTGTCAGAAAACTCATGTTTGTCAGAAATTTCTGGCTGAACATTGTGTTTGTTACAACCCGAGCACAACTGAGGTTTTGGAAYRAGYGCCAGGGGAAYGCTCTTGAGGAAAAATAATTTTTTKAATGTAAATTCTGAAGGTAAGATGCTTTTTGTGTTTGTTTTGAGGAAGCCGTAATACTAGAGAAGCACAGAGTACCTTCCACTAYAGTAGTGCAAGGACTAGGTGTTTCTAGCTACTCATAGGTACTTAMAAGTCCTGGAGGCTTCATTGTTAGTGTAATAGTGAGTGAGCTGGTGGCACAAATAAACCCTGGGATGTTGTATGGAGATTTATGTCCTTGAGTTAGTTATTGGTAATAGACTTGTTTGTAAACCACTGCCCCCTGAGTTGAGGCTGCTGTTTAGACCCAGGACACAGGTASAGCACTGGGACACGGATGCAGAGGTACATTGGTGTGACACTGGTGCACTGGTACAGCACTGGGACGGATTCACAGGTATAGCCAGCAGTCTGCAGTGCCACAGGGCACTGGGCAGTTCCTTCCAACAGAATCAGGGAAGTTTGTATGTGTGTGTGTGTGTGTGTGTGTTTAACTTTATTTTTTCCTAACCATCTTGGCTTTTCCTTGCAGGATGTCCCTGCAGATCCTGTGCCTGTTCAAGAGATTTTTGTACCTGTGTCCCACAGCACCTTTCCTGGCTGTTCCTGTGGTGTGCTGTCTGTCACCATGTCTTGGGAATTGCAGTGACACTTCCTGATACAGGAGTTCTCCTTGGAGAAGCCCTGGAGGTAGTGTTTGGTTAACAGGCAAGGTGTTCTTGCTCTCCAATGAATTCCTCTTCTTTTAAATTTTTTTTTTTTTTTTTTTGGTAAGGCAACTAGAGGTTTTGCTCATCTATTTAGCTTTATGATTCTGTGTTAGTCTGTGTAGTATTGATGATTTGATTAAAACCATTCGTTTTCAGTTATTTCTTCCTTGTCAGTTTCAAGTTTAAGGTTATAGCTGGCCTTAAACTCCAGCCTGTCTTCTCCACAACACAGCACCCCTGCTATCATAGGGAATGCATCAGCTTCTAAGCTGGAAAATAAGGCRTTTAGCAAGTGACAACTATCTGACATAAGGTCTTCAGGTGACATTAGATATTCAATTTTTTATTTGTTTTACTGGCAAAATTAAAAAACCTCTGCTTTATTTTTAGTTTGAATGAAGCTGGGTTCACTTTTTATTTACTAACTTCTTATTTACTTACAACTTCTCTGTGTAAATTAGGCACACAGTTTCTTAGGACTATCTCTTGAAACTTGCAAAATTAATACAAGAATGGGAAACTCAYTTTTCTCCTTGATTCATATTTATCACTGTTGCACTGAGCTGTACCAATAGAAAACTTTTCCATATTTTCCCTCATATTCCCTCAGAGCTATTTTTATCCCAGGTACTGTGTTTACCTCTGCAGRTGGCTGGCTCCAGAGCTTTGTGTTTAACTATTTCCTACAATTAATACCATCTTCACCCCTCAATACAACCTCATATTGCTCTGCTCTGTGTGCTACCTCTCTTTCAGTGCYTGGGCTCTGCTTTGCCATAATTCCTAAACAGATTGGGAGCTGCAGTTGCTGTTTTCCATGAAGCAGACGTTGTGTACATGTTTATAATTCACCCAGTCATTCATTTTTCCCAGTTCTAACTTCTTACTTGCCATATGATGTTTTAAAGTGCTGTTTCTATTCTGCTCAGTTCAAAGCTTCATCTTAGGCCTTACTTTTCCACTTAGCATAAATAAATTTATTTCAAGCTGTTGTACTTAGGGATATGTCAAAGTCTCTTCTGTGACCTTTTATTCATTTTTTAATTCCATTTCCCATAAGGGAGTGGTCTCTTACAGAAAACATAGGAGACAATGTGAAGCTGTAGTAACATTCACCTTTTGTGTTACAACTCTGTCACTTCTAAGAGTTTTTCTCATTGCTGACAACATCTTCCAGTGCAGACAGGGCACAAATCCTTAAGCCTATTAATGTGACAGCTTTATTTCTAAAATACAGGCTTCACCAATCCAGGTGTTGTAGTGGGTGCAGCAGTTGCATGGTACCTGTAGGTAGCTCTGTATCAAGAATCCTCTAATAACAAACTTGGATATCAAATGAGAGGCTGGTTTATTTCTGGTGGTTGTCTTTTCATGGCAAGCCTCAAGTAGGTGGCTGCTTCCCATTCACCAAATATCATCCCAAAGAAGGATCTGGATGTTTTGAATTATTTCTGTTTCCATCAAGGCTTGAGTTTTGTCCTAAGAACAGGAGAAAAAGAGAAGATAAAAGCAATTAAAACACATTKAGAGGAAATGTAATGAACAATCAAATGAAGACATTTATTCTCTGTGAACGTAAAAATAGGCCAGAAGGAATAAACTTGATGGGATTAAAGAAGAAAAGGCTTTTAAACCTGGATTATGATGGGTCTGGCATGAAGAACAGTTCTCTGTATGTTGCTTTTGGTGGAGAGTCCATGTCAGAAAAGGCAGTGTGTGGCCTAGACCAAGAACTCAGTGATTCATCCCTGAACTGCAACACTTTCCAAAGGAATTTACCACTGTGGAAGATGTTTAAGCCAAGGAGCAGCTCATTTGCTTTCTAAACCTCCTRATCCATGTCTGGAAGGCATTGTAGGGTCAGCTGGCAATGCCTGGAACATACAGGGCAAAGGKTCCTTCTAGGATCTGCCTTCCCCCTTTACCCAGGAAAGATCAGGATGGCTCCACCTGCATTTCCAAACACCGGAGAGTAAAGGTGACACTGACTAGTGTTTTTTCTGACCTCAGAAGAAATGTGCCTCCCCTAGGAAATGGTATTTGTAAGAGATATGGACAGAGGCAGAATCTTTTAGGAACAGGAGATATTAACCTTAGTTACAAATGTTCTTCCTTAGGGAGTCCATGTATAGACATCCTTTGGATCTTGCCATCATGAATCTTACAGACAAAGATGGATAAGAAACAGCTTCYAGAGAGACTTTCTCTTGCAACTTTAACCACTCCTAACAGCAGATAATTAGTGAGGATGTTCCCCAGTGACYCACCAGGGAGGAGGGAAGGAGGCAATGGGAGATGGGCAGGAGGAAACAGCAATTAAAAAAGGGACGCTCCACTGATGATCTCCACACTGAAGTGAAAYAGGCACAAGCCAGACAATACTGGGCCTAATCTGGGAGAGTAATTGGAGGAAATCATCAGGATGCAACAGCTTCCTCACACAAAAGTGAGTCAGTTGGGTTTTCAGGGCCTGGCCCTTCAGGACTACTACAATCAMTAGGCAGAGCTGCAGTGGCAAAATGGTGAGGCACTACAGAATGGACAGGAGTGCAGGAATTAAATATTTTTCTGTGTGGAAGGTTCTGCTTTCATCATGGAGAAACATGAGTGCTAGAGTGAATCTGTGTATGTGGAAAGAAGGTGGCTGGAGGGACCATCTAAGCTCTCCGGGAGCAAGCAGATTCACAGTGTTCTCTGACCCAGGAAATATTCCCTTCCCAGCTGTGCAAGCTAATTCCCACCTATGGGCATCCTTTCACATTCTGGATGGGAAAGCACCAGGTAACTTCAGTGGAAATTCAGACCAGAAATTCCTGCAAAGGAGTACTTGAGGCTGCCTGTGACAGGGGTATCCCTACTAAGTAACTTCAGGCTAACATGTGCTAATGGCTTACAGTGACCATCTTTAAATAAAATAAAAGCAGTATTGTTTAGATAAAATCTGKTGACTGAAATTCAGTTTACTGATCAACAAGCTCTGAAGTTCTGGAACTAGTTTTAAATAATTGTTCCATTTCACATGTATTCATCTGTGAGAGGCACAAGAGGTGGAGATGCTTTTGTCTTTTGTGTCATATGCTTTACTTAGAAAATAAAGTTCTGAGAATCTGTTAAGTAGTAAGAAGCTGCCCTTAGTAACAAAATAGTGAAAATTGTCATATTTTACCCAAAAGGAAGGGGAAAAAATAATTTTCTAAAGTAATAGCTTGTAATTTGACAGCATGAGTCACTTGTGTTATTATGAGTGAGTCATAAATAGAAGAGGCATCAAAAGAGTTATTTTTCAAAATGTATTAAGATAACAAAGAAACGACTCTCCCAAAATGTTGCTAATAAGGCACCGGGCCACGGAACAGGCTACACTTGCTCAAAATACTAACTCACTAAAAGTGCTTTTCTTTGGGAAAAAAAAAAAGAAAAAAAAAAGAGTAAAAATAAAGGAAAGAGCTGTTTTCAATTATCTTTTTCTATAAAAGCCACTTAGCCTGTCTTTGGTGGAAGCTGGGTCAAACATCTCATTAGAAGGATATTAAGAAGCCTGGAGTTTCAGTGTTATGATCCACTCCTGAACTCTCCTGCCACACAGAGTTTGGTCAAGTCACCAAACAGCCAACACAACTGATTTGGCCTCAGTACTGTGTCATTGTTCCTATGCATATTTATCTTTTCCCTCATGTGGGGATACATTAAATCTGGGGGGAACTTCAGAATAATGGCAGTGGAATTTTCCAGCCTAATGCTCTTAGGAGAGGAGGCRCTGTCAGCCTCACTGTCCCTTCGTGTGTGTGCCTCCCTTTCCTGTTCTAACTTTGAGCCTGATCCCAACCAATTTAGGTAATAGAATAAGTGTCCAAAGCATAGTTAAGTTGACCTGTGTTTWGCAAAACTTGATCCCTGTATTAAGCAGGAATTGAAAACCACTTCTTTGTTAGTGTTGTGTCCTTTGCCAGCTTGCAGATAACACCCAAAGACACAGACTTTTACAAATGCCCCATTTGGATGAAAACTTCAGCGAGAGCTTGCAAGCCCCCATGAGGATCAAATGGGGGCAGCAGGCGCCAATAGAGCTTCTCTTCTGCCGAGCAGTGAAGGTGAGATTTCATTCTAATGTCGTTTGTGAACAGAAAGACAGCAGAATAAGTAGCTTTACAYAGTGCAAAGCTACAATGGAGCCTATAAACAGAGCCAGTTGTGGAAAACTGGAGAGTTAATGAGACAAAGTGTCATGAAAGGTACGAGTTAAATCAGTAACACCAATGTCAGGAATTTACATCTTACAGTTGTTCTGCATCACCAAATGAATRTCATTGTTACTCAGAGTGTTTGCTCTTTAGTAACAATAAAACCTGCAACAATGGCAGGCACAATACCACTATCAAGTGGAAAAGAGAGAACTTGAACAAAAGAAGGAGAACAAAAAGGAAYGAAGAAAATTGAAAGCATGTTTGAGCTAGAGGAAAAAAAGAGCAATTCTCTGTGGAAGCACACATGATGTTAGTGAAAAAGCATTTGAGTTGGTCCTTCTGTTTAGCCATGACTAACACAGGGCAGCACTCATCCTGCAGTGCTGAACTGGGGGCTTTGAGCTCCTCACCCTCCCTGTATTCTCACACACGTTTATTCAGTGAAAATTCCTTGGTTTTTCCTGRTGGAGCAGCAAGCCAGTCCATCCCCTGGCACTGCACTTGGAGAGCAGTTACTGCCAGATCAGTTTGCAGAGGCTCTGGCAGGGTGGCAGCAGCACGACTGTGATTGAGGAGCTGATTACAGCACCAGAGACTGGAGCGCTGTGTCAGCCCTCCCTGGTTGCAGATTTCCAGGCTGCAGCACATGCCAACACCCAATTGTTGGTTCTCCTTTAGYGATTCCAGCCCTTGCCTGGTGCTCTCCCCGTTCCTGTGTCTGCACAGCACTGGGCTGTGTGGGGTGAGGGAGGAGTGGGCTGGTCCTTGGCTCTGTGTGTGTGCTCTCGTGGCCCCTGCATCCTCACACTGCCTGTGGGTGCCTCTGGGACTCTCAGTAGCCTTCAGAACTCACACACAAGGCTCATCTAGCTTACATTTGGTTGTGAACAGGACCTTCTGATTTTCTCCTGAAGAATGTTTCAATATAAATGCACTGAGTTACATTCTGATTCTTTATTCAGGGGCACCTCTCATGGCATTTCATAGGAGAATTGTCAGAAGGACTGGGGAAGCTCTGAGTTTTTCTTTGTTGTTCTTCACTGGGCAGCAACAGCAGGGTGGCTGTAACATGTGAAATACTGATCTCCGTTCTATGTGACTTAAGTTGTGCTCAGAAGAGCTTTAGATCACAGAATTCCAGAATGCTTTGGATCAAGAGGGAACCTGAAAACCCATCAAATTCCAACTCCCTACCATAGGCAGGGGCACCTTCCACTGTCCTAGGGTGCTCCAAGCCCTGTCCAGCCTGGCCGTGAGCACTGCCACGGATGGGGCAGCCACAGCTGCTCTGGGCACCCTGTKCCAGGGTCTGACCACCCTCAGGGTGAACAATTTCTTCCTAACATACAAGCCTTCTCTCTTTCAGTTTAAAGCAATTCCCCCTTGTCCTATCAATCCCTTGTAAATCCAGGTTCTTTGGCTGAGCCAGGGGAATTATTGCAAACAAGGTGACATTTTTCTTTCTTTGCATTCTGGAGAATAGTACAAGATTTGGGAACTGCTGTCAGCTCTTACATACCAAGGAGCAAAGGTGTGAATCTGAACACAGTGAGATTCAAGTGAACAGTCAAAGTTGTGACAGATTACATGAGTTCCCTAAACAATCCTGACAATTGCATTATAGATAGCTATGTGTGCAAACCTCCTCACCTTTCAGCCACAAACAAAGGCTGCAGTATTAGAGTTCCAATTGTGAGGGAACGTTATTCCCATATAACATTATTAAAAAATATTCCACATAATTTTCTCTTCAAAACTTTCCTCATGCTTCACTAATCATCTTTGGATCTGAAGCTCTGGCCATGTCCTGGTGGATATTTGGGGCTTGTTCATTTGCTGGATTAATATTTTATTTCATCTGGGTTAAGATGGGCCAATAGAAATAAATAGCCTTTGATTCTAGCACAATTAAGTATCTCTTGTAAAGAAAAAAGAACTCTCTTGTCCTGAGCATCTGACCCCAGCTGGTGGATTCTCTCTGCCAGCTGGTTCTTGCATGGGAGGRAAATTAATAAAACTGCCAAACAAAGAAGTATTTTCAGCAAGTACCCAAACATTCAAGGCTAAACATCCTCCTTGGAATGCCAGGAGTGGATTCCAAATAAGCAGCTGAACTGAAGGATTATTTTGATAGTGTCATAGAAATATTGGTCTACTGGAGATGTTTAAAGGTCAGCTAAAGTGTYTTGTGGGGGTTTTGTTGGTGTTACTGGGGTTTTTGGTGCCTTTGATTCCTTAGTTCTGGGCATGCTCCTTTCACAGAGCATCACTGACACGCTGGGGCTCTCAGGCTCTGTGCTATAGAGATTATCACCATTGCTGTAGTTTCCATATTCTTCCTGTACTACAAAAATGTGACTTTTGTGTGATTTTTTTTTTTGCCTCTCTGAGGAGATTCCACCTCCTTCAGCAGGAAGAGATTGATGAATTGAGATAATTGCAGAAGTAGATAGTAGTTGCTACCACTCRCAAATTATTTCATTAAATTATTAACAATTTGCCCAGAGCTATCATGGTGGTGCTAGGAAAGCAGAATGCGTTTAGGTATAAAACATGATAGAGCAATTTCATTTGAGTTCCATCTTAACTGAATGTGCTTTTAAAAGMAGGCAGGTGACAGATCATACTTCAGTCTGATTTTTAGATTTAGGGTTACAGTGACAGTGCAGAATGCCAGAACTGTGAGTAAGTTAAAGCAGTGCTGAGTTGTAAGGTCAGAGAACCCTGTTAGTACTCTCTCCAGACTAAACTGAACAGTCCTTGTGACCTCCACTGTGATTAACAATGCCTTGGATATCAAAGCTYTTTCCTCACATTCTTTCCTCATTTATTTTTGTGAACCAGTGGCAGTAACAATACTGTTCAAAGGGGAAAATAGCCATGCAAACACTAGGACTTTTGGTCTGCTAGGTTCGTGTATTCTCTCTGTATCACAAACCACAAAGATCTCTATCTGAACATAGATTTTAAATTTTCTCCAGGGAGGTRCTGTAATTCTGTGCCCATAAATCTCATACTTTTTTGTCTCAGCAACAGTTCYACAGATGAGTAGAGGAACTCCACCATCTAAACCACTGCTTTGYTTGTGCCTCTGCAAGCAGTGCAGCATTTGGCCATGTGCAGAATTGGTGGGGTTTTGTAAATACTGACAATTGAAATAATGATTTCTGTTTTCAGAAACAAATTTCGCAGAATCTAAACGTGGCATTTATGAATTCTATTTGTTTGTTGATCTATTGATGGACAACTTCATGTGGAGAGGATTCCCTCCAAGGCAAATTGGTAACATTCCCAGAGGGGTCCATCCATTCAGAGGAGCACTTGTCCTAGCCCATGAGATAACACACCTCCCATTTGCTTCTGAAAATCTCAGTAAGTGCAAAACTGTAAAAAAATCAAGTTCTTTGCCTGACTTTTCATTAGGTCAGGAGAATGGTAAAAGATAAATGTGGAACATCAGTTTCCAAATTCAGAGTCCCAAAAAGAGCCTGTGTTCTGGTGATTCCTGTGAGAGAACTACATTCCCTCTTGGGCACAGGAAGTAGAGTGCACTGATATCTTCCCTCTAGCTTTTGTTAAACAGGCAGATGTTTAAAGTAGATTTTGGTATAGCATCAGCCCTTCCCTGTGATCAACATGTCTCATTCATGCTGAGAATCTGAATCCCACTTTGCACTGATTGTTTATCATCAACTTCCTGACACAGAAACTTTGGCTTCCCACCCCAGAGTGCCTTTCACCACACATACACAGCATGTTCTGCAAGAGGAATTGTTTCATTTGCTTCTTGCCAGGTTATTGTGTAGCAGGGGSTTGGTGCTGCCCTGATGAAATTCCATGATTTCTCGCCCAAAGTTGTTCTGTGTGATGGGCTCTGAGTGTTTTTCAAAGGAGTAGCACTTTGCAATCCTCAGTGGATCACAAAGAGGAACTGGCCTGTGCAACTTGCTTGAGTTTCTCAGTGCTTTTCTTTTTGTTTTTTTTTTTAATGTGAGGATGGAACTGGAAGTCGAGGTTTGTCAAAAGAAGCAGCTTCCCCCAGTTGTTCTCCATCCATGTCCCTTACACAGTGTCTATCTATTGCTTAAGGACAAAGACTAGAGAAGGTACAATATCAGAAAATGGTAATTCAGCCACTTTGCTTTGCTGAAATCTAATGTCCCAAATGTACCACGGTGTGTGTAAATTAGCCTTCTGTTCCTGACATACTCTGTTCCATGTTTCTAAGAAGTTCTGTGTCCATTAAWAAAAATACAACCAACACTCAACAAAACCATAATGGAAGTAAAGGTGAATTATTACTGAGCTTTCTTTTAAAAAAAAATTGGATTCAATTTTTTAAGTAGCAATACTCATAATCTGAAATCCTCATATGCCGTAAGTACTGTAGCAAATGCATTAAGCTTGGGTAAGAAAATACAGATGATAGTCTTGGCCTGAGATTTAAAGTTCATACTCTTTTCAGCTGGTGGGTTCTTTTTCCCATATTTTTAATGTGCTTATTTTATAGTCCATCTATTTGTGAAGTAAATGTGTTTACTTGGAAGTTTATTAAGAACCATGTTAAAGAGTTTGTGGTTCAAGTGTAGGTAACAGTTCTGTTAATGGTGTAGGAAATGGTATCTAAGAGCACTGGCTTTACTGTATCTGTGGGGGCTCCAGAAGTTGGTTGACTATTAAATTAAATACCCTCTATAGTAAAATAAAC
Source organism: Malurus melanocephalus (assembly GCF_030028575.1). Classification (NCBI taxonomy): domain Eukaryota; kingdom Metazoa; phylum Chordata; class Aves; order Passeriformes; family Maluridae; genus Malurus; species Malurus melanocephalus. Next base: position 424,043 of record NW_026623681.1, on the reverse strand, counting down.
AGAAATGCCAGTTTAGTATGAAAATTGTTGTCTTACCTTTTTAATAGTCACTAAATGTATCTTACCTGCTTGGAATTGTGTGTTCTCATGTTTTAAAATCCAGAATTTTTGTAATTTTAGGTAAGTTATCTCCACCTTAAGATTTTTGCTTCCTATATAGACTTCCTGAAATTCTTTCCAGGATTCTTTCCTGCACTTTATTTTTTTGGTTGAACATATGGCTACAAGTAACATTCATATGAAAAGAACACAGTGCATTCAGTTCTCCTGAACACAGGAGCCCAGGAAGAAGCTTTAATTTTATTTCTTATGCCTGCTGAGGTAATTAAGAGTAAGAGCCATGTTGAGCTGGGGAAATGAGAGGCTTGGATAGAGACACAGCACCCAAGGGTCTCTGGTGGCTGGTGGCTGAGGTGTGTCATGGACACATGGGAAGGTACTTGCATAGCTGGAACACTGTGATTAAAACAGGGAAGGAAACGACAATGAGAAACATGTGAAAACAGTAATTCTGCCTCTTGGCACAGCTTCTGCCTGTTCTTATCAAAGGTCCTGTTTCCCATGGGATTTGTGTCAGTCAATCAGTTTTGAATCATAATTTTAGACAAATAAAATGTGTATTTCCATGGTCCTTACTTGGAATTAAAACAAATTTAAAAWTTCTCAACAATGTGCCTTTTCTCTTGCCATTGCAGTCAGGCCCTCTGAAAGAACTGCTCTCTCTCATGTGACAGTGATGGGCAAGGAGCTTTGCTGCTGGGCTTTTATTTTGTAATATCAGTTTATATGTTATTATAATAGTGGTTTGATGTTTTCCWGCAAATCAGTCCTTCAATTTTAATGTGAAAGTTTTGCATTGTAAAACAGAAGGCTGCTTCTTTTTTCCTCCTTTCTTTTTTTCAGCTGTCATAATGCTGAATGTTTCTCGGAACAATTGTTAGTTCTAAACACATTTCAAGGCAATGCTCAGGCTCATGGCTCATCTGTAATTAGAGCTTGTRTGAGCCATACTTAGGTACCTAATCAGTAAGGTGAGTTTACAGCACATAATTTGAAGTGCAACCTTCTCCTGAATTTCTTAAATTTTATTTACAACATTGTTAAAAACAACAATCCTAGGACATTAAGGGTAATTTCATGAACTGTGTCATTTAATCCTATTTCTTCCATCAAGCAAGAGAGGACCCTCCTATAACACTGCCACACACTTACTTTRCTTTGCCATAAAATTGTCAAAGCCTTACAAAATTGTCAAAATTGTTAAGGCAATTATTGCCATGCAGTGAAGTCTGTGATAATGTTTCTGTCATGTGTTCAAGTGAAAGCCCACGTGCCAGGAAGGAATTTATTCTCCCTTAATGGGGTCAGAGGTGGTTAAACAAGCGGCTTCCTGTTATTAAAGTAAGTTTTACACCTTGATTTTGAAATCAGTGTGTTACCTCTTTCATATTATTAAAGAATAAAAMAGAATGCYCTGAGTKGGAAGGGACCCACAAGGATCAAAATGTTCAACTCTTGGCTGTCTACAGGACAGCCCTAAAAATCACACCATGTGCCTTGTACATCTTGGTACAAGATGTACATCTTGACTATTACATTGCTCTTATCTAATATATTCTTTTGGTTTTGTTTCCTTTTTTTTTTCTCCCCCCCACATGATCTGACTTCTTAGAAAATCACAGCTTCATATTCTCAGTAGTGATGGCATAAATCACTCCCTCTGGTTTGTAATAATCTCTTTTTTTTTAATCCTGACTCTTTCAGCTGCTGTTTAGGAAAGGTCTGAAGGGCTTTGTGTCCTTGACCCAGCTGACTTAGCCAGCCTGCAGGGTTGGGAGAGCTGGGTACAAGTGTAAATAYACCTTCAATGCAGTGACTTACCAAGGAGTAGGATTGACATAAGAGAAACTGTTGTTCCATGAAACACAGTGAAAGTAGGGTGGAAATACATCGGGTATCTTCAAAGTAGTAATTCCCCAAGGGAATCCTGGTTGAATCACAGAAGTAGGTGGTGTAGAAAGGACGGGACAGGGAAAATTCTAAATGGAGGAGAGCAGGGAAAGAAAGCGTGTTTGTGCATTTGGAAGTTATGCTAAGCCACACTTTTGAATGTAACTGTGGAATATTTTATATCTGTGAACTTTTGATACATGACTTAGAYAAAAATTATAGTCACACAATCATGGAGTCTCCTGAGCTGGTAGGGATCCCTAAGGATCACCCAGTCCATCYCCTRTCCCTGCCCAGACCCCMAACAATCCCCCCTGTGCATCCCTGGSAGTKCTGTCCAAACGCTCCTGGAGCTCTGGGACCATTCCCTGGGGAGCCTGGGCAGTGCCAGCACCCTCTGGGGAAGAGGGGAGAACCTTTCCCTCATATCCAGCCCAACCCTCTCCTGACACAGCTCCAGCTGTTCCCACAGGTCCTGTGCCTGGTCAGAAAGCAGAGATCASTCCCTACCCCCATCTGCTATTTCAGGAAACTCTTAGAGTGAGCTATTTTCCTTCCAAACCATGCAGGATTTTTGTATCTGTTATACCTGTGTGTGGCCTCCTGCCTGAACTCAGCATCYTTGTGTACACAAATACCCATCCTCTGGGCATTGCTCCTAATGCACCTGCCAGTAGCACTCTTCCCTCTGCCTTAGCAGATGAACTGATCTAATGATACAGGAGCACCTGCTTCCCAACCCTGCAAATTCAGGGCTTTCTGGCAAATAGCACTTAATTCGGGTAATAACACTCTTATGGCCCAACAATGATGGCTTCACATCCTTCAGACTTATTCAAATATCTCTGCAACCTTATTCAACAACTACACCTTGTCATTCAGCCCCCAACAAAGGAGTTGAACATTTGCCAAAGGAAGCTTTCTCTGTGCTTTGGTTGATTTGCCCAGGAGGTGTAAGAGCAGCTATTTTGATAGAGTTTGACCGTGTACTGGGATGAACACATATTTTCATGAAACCTGTCAAATGTCATTTTAAAAGTCATTGAATGTGCTCTWCAACAAAGCAGGCAGAATTACAGAGCAGAATGCCTTTTGTGAGTGCTATTGTAAATGTGTCATGGCTCATTTTGGCTTTTGCATGTGGGCTTATCTTCAAATAGCATCCTGCTGTTATGATTAGTGATTGCTATCATGACTAAAATCTCTTTGGTTTCAGCAACAAAATAAACGACTTTATATATAGAACCCACTGTTGAATAGGACCTTAAATATTTATTTTCCCACTCTTCTTGCCAAATAATCTTCAAGGTGAAGTCTTTCTTCTACTGAAACAATGTCAGCAGTAAAACCAGCTCTTGAGACAGTCATGGTTTTAGAAAGGGGACTCAACAGCAGAAAGCAAGCTATTAATGTTACTTGTCTAAACGAAACAGCCTTGGAAACCTGTGAGCTTGGAATTAGGTAACTGTGTGTTACAGTGGTGAGCTTTKTGGTGATCCCAGTGTCCACCAGCATTAACCATGTTCCAGGCAATTGGTAACCCCATGGTAAATACCTTACTCCATGTGTTATGCGTGTCACCTGCTGTGTTTCCACAGAACTTCCAGYCTTGCCACTTTTAAAATTAGTAATGTCAACTTTGAGATTCCTTTAATACATTCTTCATATGATTTGGCAACCCATTGCATGATATAAACTATTATACTATATTATATTATTATATATTRTATGCAATATGGCAGGGATTTGGATTCSATGACCTTTAAAGGTCCTTTCCAACCCAAACTCTTYTCTGTTTCTATGATTCTACAAAATGTGAATAWCTAGTTGTACAGTTCACATTTTTCCAAATTAAATTCTGTGAGAGAAAGCAAAGCTTTTTGCCTCTTAGGCTCATTATATGAAGACTTTTAGGCTTGTGGAGAATTGGAACAGTTCCAGTTAGAGACTAACAACCCAAAATTTAGAAATAGTTGGAACTAATSTTTGATAAGAGAGGGAAGAAAGAGTCTCCTAAAGCAAGTTCCAAAAGAAATCTCATTTAGGCTAAAAGTACATGAGAAGGCAAAAATCTTTGAAAGTAAAATAAATTCATGGCTTCTGAGAAGCCCCAGAAGCACAGCACTGAAGGCATTGGGCAATGCATGAAAATGAGATACAGAGAAGCAGAAGACAACTTTCACTACATCAGTAGGTTTGCATAACACAGTGAGACTGGCAAAGGAAATAATGTCTTCATCTCCCAGTTTTATGAGAGCCTGGATKTGTGGAATAAAGCTCTGGGAGAAGACAGCAAGGAGGGAGAGGAAGGTTTCCTGTGAGTAATCCAACTTAAAAATTGGAAGTTGTCTTATATTCTGCATCATTTTTCTTTCAGGTTAAATGGTGAATCTTTGTGTGAGCTGGTTTGTTTTGCTGCTGGAATCTGACCATAAAGTTCTTTGACACMAAGTCTGAAGTACTGCGTGTTCAGTTGTGCTTCAGGAGCTCTCTTATCATTATAAATGTCTCTCATTCCATCTGCATGAACAGATAGGGCTGAGCTAAGTCTGCTATTAATTTTTTAGGTTGTTTCATTCCAGATAAATAAAATATTTAAAGTGAATATTTTTCCCAGCACCTGCAGCTGCTCAAAACYACAGCACATTATGCAGCTGAATTCAAGCAGTAAAGACTACTAACTTAAAATATTTCCAATACCAATGAGCTTTAGAAATTTTGTCTCTGAGAACAGGTGATTGTTAAGTCACTGCTCTTTGAATACTTCAGATACACAGATAGATCAGTGTACTAAATGTGACTAAATGATCTATTTATGAAGTTGTTTATAATCTTGATTAGCCCGTTGTTCAAGCTTCTAACWGAGCAGACTTTCCATTGGTTTAATRTYTGCWCTTTCAGATAAGCTCTCAGCATGTGTTGCTTGGTCACTACAGCCATCCTCAGCCTGGGCTAGGGGAAGTGTCCCTGCCCATGGAACAGGACGAGCTTTGAGGTCTCTTCCAACCCAAACCATTCTGGTTTTCCAYGATTCTATGATTCCACTTGCTAATTGAAAACTTTAGCAGCAGGAATTCAAGTGTTACAGTCCCAAACTAACAAAGGCAATGCAGAAACCTGTACTGGATTTTCAGGGCAGGATTTATGGGAAGCTCCAACTCTGGAGTAGCTGTTAGACTTGTGGCTCCAAGARGAGGTGTATGCTCTCCTCAGAGCCTGCAACCTGGAATTTTCCAACTCTACAACTGCTTGTATGCAAACTGTCCTGAATAACAGCTTTAGTCTTTTTATATTTTAATCAGCACATCTTGATTAGTATGACTGTKCAAATCTGTGGGTACATTTGGTGACTCAGTGTCATTATATGGATTTACATGTGCAAAAAGACAAGTTTGCTGCTGGTATTATGGTGCATTGATTGCCTGCAGCTGTGGAATTTGCATGTGTCTTGGATCCTGGTCACTGGTAACAACGCACAAGCATTTATTCAAAGTTCACAAATAGCTTCTAATTCTTAACTCAATGAAAATTTAAACATGAAASTATGAGCATTCATTTCACGAGCGTTCAAAAAGAGCTAAGAGCCTTGTCTTGGGCATTAAAGGAGGTTTTGTTTAGTCCTGGCATACTTTCATTTGGTTTACCAAGCTTGTAACACAGTTTATGTTGCAGCACTGCATTTGATTACGTTTGCAGAAATGTATCCCCCAGAAGAACAATTATATTTGACTCATGATTCCTCCTGGAACTAGTTCTTTGTCCCTCCTTTTTCATTATATTTTACTTTACAGGCCATCATCTCCCAACTTTTTTGTACCATCATTTGCCCTTCCTATAAAGTAAACATTAACATTTTCATATTCTGTAGATTACATGTTATGAAATATTAAAACCTATAAAACTTAACAACTGAGGACCTACTTGCTTGGATTTTTGTGTGGAGCAGAAAGTAGAAGAAAGGAGAAAAGGAGTGGTTGTTTTGGACCCCACAGCACTTTTTCAGTGCTTGATATAGAACAATAAAGTTTTTTGAGCTCTATTGTTGAGAATCCACGTGTGATATAAATCAGAATTATTATCCTTATCTCATCATTGGGAAGGTTGCAGCACACAGAGGGATGATTTGTCCAAGGCCCCTGTCAAAGCAGTGGCAGAGCTGAAAATAGAACCTGAGTTTGAGCAGGGTTCAGTGCCAGGCCTGTGACACGATCACACCGAGGAGAAGGAGTGCAAATGGAAAATGCTGGCAGAGGTGGGGGTCACACAGGGATACAGCTCTTATCAGCTCCCTGGGGTGCATTGCTAGCTTTCCACGGAAAATATTTCACCTACAGTGTTAAAAGGCTAAAGCTATTGAGCAAACCTGCTGCAACTCAGTGGYCAACAAACCACTTTTAAACCATAATAATGATACTACCTACTTCTGCTTTCCAGCCCATCTGAGCACTTGAGTGCACTTTTAGGAGTCAGGCAAAATTCCCCTTTCCTAATGATGAGTGGTACAGAAGAAGAGCAATGCCAGGCTGAGGAAGAGGAGAAGCTGCAGGGTTTGGACAGAACTCCCTGAGCTGTGTCAGCCCAGCCCTGCTGAGGACCTGGCACACTGAGRCATTTGTGTTTGCTGCAGCTCAGCCAGGCACACGAGCAGGGCACTGCCAGAGCTCCTGTGCTGCTACTGAAACTGAACTCTGCGAGTTCCATGTGGAAGTTGGTGTTTTATCTGTTCTTATTTCTATTGCATTTACAAGTGTGTTACTGTGAGTACAGAATAGTACATTGCTCATRGAAATGGGAATCTGATTCCACTGGGTATACTGGAGCAGCAACAGCAGCATTATTTTCAAGTGAAAATATGTTTGTGAATCTGATGTTTGACAGCCTTTCACAATGATATTTAAGTATTGAGCCATTTAATCATCAAAACTTGTTATCTGAGATAAACTGGTACATGTGTTTACTTTCTGCTGGCTTCTTCTCTATTTATTTAGATTTAGAAATGAAAAATGTTGTGCCTGATTCATCCAAGAACAAAAATATGTATCTAAAATTATGCCTAGTTAATTAGCTCCATTTAAAGTTTTTCTGCTCAAATGCATAAACTTTTCAGCACACTGCTGTTATATACTAGATCAGGGCTATGGGAAGAGAAGGAGATCCATAAAAAATATTTAATTGCCTAAAATTTTAGTCTGTAATTCAAAAGCCTCCTGCTGTGTTCAAAGCCCAARCAACAAATATTTTTTTCTAATAATTAGTTGATGTGTACATATTCCTGAAGGTTATTGAGATGTTTAATCCAGCAGAAAATTGCTTTCTGCTGGACTACAGGGAAAAAGCAGGACCAAATTTTCCTATTATTATTTTAAAGAATGTAGGCAATTATAATTAGACAAGAATAAAGCAATACAGTTAAGTAATGAGAGGAGCAGAGCTACACAAAGCTTAGTGTGTATCTAGTACTGAAGTCATCATTGAAAAYAGAGTATTTCTCCTGTTGGCAGTAAAATAATTAATTGAAATGGCAGTTGTTATGATTTTATTCCTGCTGTAAGCAGTGAAAAGTGGCATTTCTTGGTTGTGTGGTGGTGAGCAGGTTCTTCAGGTTGGCAGGGATCTGCACAGGGTTCTGAGGAAATTCCTGAGCAGTGGAGCTGGGATGGGGTGAGATGAGCTTTRAGGCCCCTCCCAGCCCAAAGCAGGRTGGATTCTGTGACCTGAGCAGTGTGGGGAGAGCTTCCTGCAGGATGAAATCCAGAAGGGAGGGATTGCTCCCTGGTGAGCGTGTTCCGATTCCCAGGGTGCAGTGTCTGCTCAGCCCGCAGTGTGCCCAGGTTTGTGGTGTGTCTGTCACACAGGGACAGGGGGAGCAGGAGGTGCCTTCCAGATGGAGATCACTGCAGGCCACGGCTCGGCCCAGAAAATCACAAGCACCCCTTACATAACAGCTCTGTGACCTAACATCGTTTGCGCTGCTGCAGGGAGCTGGGGACGAGGAGGGGGTGGAGTTTGTGTTTGGTCTGTGCATTTTTCCCCCATTTGGATGAGAGGACAGCACTAGAGCAATAAAATAATTAAAAAAAAAAACAAAAACAAAAAACCAAACATAAATAAGTCCTGGAATGGAAACAATACACAGATTTCAGAAGCCTAGCCTGCAGGATAAAGTGTCTGCCTAGAGGGGAGAGAAGGAAATKAAGAGGATCCCCAGTGAGTGATGGACTAGGGTTAATGTTTGTAATAAATCTAATGAGGATGTAATTGGAGTGTTTTCCCCAGTTTGGCTTATTTAAAAAGGGAGATACAGGTGAACTCTTTACTGCTGTTTAGGGTTTGGTGCTCAGACTGTGTGTACAGCCTGTTTCTCATCACTGCCTGATGCTGCAAGTGCCCAGCTCTCCCAACAGAATGAGGGTGACCATGGCAGTGAGGAGGAGGAAAGGTTACACAAGTCTGATTTTACTGCTCTGAACAACAGTGTTTCCTATCAGACAACAAACCCACTTTACCTGTCCTTTGGTAAAATTCTTGTGGAGTTTAATCTGACTGGAAGTGCAGGTTCCTTCCAGAGCAGGGCAAAAGTGTTTGCATTATTCAAGGTTGGTTATTGAAGTCCCACCTGAACTCCCTGCCAAAAGGTAAAGGGCTGGTGGCTTAGCTGTCCCTCAGAGAGAGAGCAGTGTCCCCTGCCCGTGCTGCTTCCATGGATGTGATCCTGTATTGGACCCTGTGAATTCCTCAGCTTGGTGCTTGGCTGCCAGCTCTGGTGCTTGGGTCACCCTGTCTGTGGGACACCTGCACTGACCCAACGTGACACCAAATGACATCCTTGGAGCTCTTGTGATTCTTGCTGACAAATCCCCAGCAGAGGTGTGTGTGTGTGTCTGGTTGTGCAGACACGGTGTGACACTGTGTGACCTGRCAAACTTCTCATCATCTCACACACCAATCCGTGTCACACGGAGCAGTCTGCAAGCAGCAGAGGACACGGTGCAAACACAGGAGCAAAACCCAGCTCTACAGCCTGACTTTGCCAGCAGTTCCAGCCCRGGCTGTTATTGTTACACTGTGAGCTCTTATCTCTGCTGACCTTGGGAATAATTCCAGCAGTGGGGAGAGCAGCTGAAAAGGACCCTGACAGAAAATATTTGCTTCCCACATGGATGTTGTAAACACACATGCACAGATAAAGTAACCTTAAGTGAAGGGTAAAAGTCTGGCTCATTGTAAGTCAGTGATAAAAAACCTTCAGGTTGGAATCGCACAAAATAAATTTTAGAGCATTCCACAGAAATGATAATATGAAGAGAAAATAAATTTAAAAAAAAAATAAAGTAGAATTTTGGAGCAGTTGATGAAAACTGTGGCAAAATATATGCTGTGACCTTGAGACATGAAATAGTTAAATATTCCATTTCCAGAAATACTCTYCGAGGTCAGTCTTAGGCTGTAGGGATATGAGCCATGTCCTCTGTTCTGGAAGGCATGGCACAACTGTATACTGAATTTGGCAAACTGGGGAGGTGCAAAATGACATCACAGTGAGCAAAGAGTTGAATTCATGTGGATGGAGGTCTTGTACCCAGTCTCTGGCAGTGATGCAGAGGAAGCTGAGGAGCCCATCCTGTTCCCCCCTGTGGAGAGAAGGCAGTTGGGATCCCTCTTGGAAAGAGAGAAGAGCTGGTGTTGTCCAGCTTTGCTCACAGCAGCATCTGAGTGGCTGGAGAGAGCTTTTGCTGAGGGGGCACAGCCTGGWGTGATCTGGAGGAAGATGTGCTTTGGTGCCCCATCCAGCCAGGCTCAGCAGGACAGGGCACAGTGTCTGGTTTGTCAACACCATCACCTGACAGTGCTGAGCTCCAGCTTAACTCTGGGGATTGCTTTGCTCTGCTGGCAAATGTACCTGCCCTTGGGGAGAGCTTGCTTTAGCATTCTGCTGGGTGATTGGCACTGAGGACATTTCCCTGCGTGCCACTCAAGCCCACAGTGACAATGCCACTGCCAGGAATGTTCATTATTGCTGTGGTGTGGCCTGTGCCAGCACAACCTGTGCTGTGTTCATCAGCCCCAAATGTTACAGGGGAAGTGTCCCCTGCCTGTCCTGATCCTGCTCAGAGCTGCTCTGTAAGCACGCAAGGAACAAATAATCTTAATTACAAGGTATTTAGAAAGCTATTAGGATGAATTGSTATTTGTTGTTCTTTGAACTTTGGAATTATTCTGCTAATAAGTGTATTGAACCTTTTCAAAGGTTAGAGAAGGTTCACACTGTGCAGATGCATCTGGAGTGCCAATCYCCAGCCCACAGAGTGCCAGCACCCTCAGAAAGACTTCATGTACCCTGCAGAATGCTTTCAGACCTGGGGAAGAGCTCTGCAGAAGAACCAGGTGGTGTTTATTGCATGAACACTCTATTTATATGAAAGCTTTTCATCACAGTGGAGGAGGGTCTGTGTCYTCTCCAGGATGTTAAAGCCAAAGGACGTGTCAGCACTCCCTGGTCTCCATCCTGCTGCTGCACCCAGTTCTTCTTTCAATGGCCTTTTCTTTCCTTATTTAGAATAAGTGTATRCAACCTTCATTAGTTTTCCTGGTTGATTGGCATTTTTCTTCCTTTTCAATAAAGAAGAATTTCTGCTGGGGTTTCTGGAATCATCATTTTGGTCAATCTAGGTTGGGCTATATCTGGAGSTGGCAGTGCTGGGCTAATGGGCTGGACTCAGTGGGGGCTTTTCCAACCTTAAAAATGCTATGGTTCTGTAAAAACTAGGACTATAGAGACCATGGATGAACAATTATTTCTTCTTGCCACGCAGAGGAGGGGAAGGTGCAGCTAGACWGCTCTCGATAGTTGCTTTATTTAAGCTCACTCTTAAAAGCTGTGCAGAAGGAGGGTCTGCAGCCCCCATGGTTCCCCATTTGCTGGAGCACTCTGGGGCTCTGGCACTTTGGGACTCTGGCACTYTGGCACTCTGGAGCACTCTGGGGCAGCCCAGCCCCTTTGGGTGCTGCAGTTGTCAACATCCTAAACCAGAGCCTTTGGCTTGAAGGGTGATCCCAGGCAGCAGCACCTATGATGGRTGTCCCAGATTTCCTGGAACTTTGAAATGTCCTCATCTCTCTTGGGTTATGGCTAAACAGGTGGAGAAGAGTGGTGGTTTTCTGGTTTTGGAAGGGAGGAGTTGGCCTGGAATTYACTTTGTATTTTATTCTACTATTTAAAACTGTCATGTAGAAMAATCAATATTGCCTTTACTCCAGTGCTTGGAAAACTCGACTTTCCTGTTCTTCTCTTTTCCAGCARAACCCAACCTCTTTCCTCTGGTTAAGGCTCCAAGCAGTTCATGTTTTCTGCTACAGCCAAATCTGAGATGCAGCACTCCAAATGATGCCCTACCTCCACAAATAAACATGGAATAATTGCTTTCTATTTCTTTTGTACAATGTCCTCTTAACACAGTCTTCCATCAGATGCTTTACTCCAAGCTGCCAGAAACTCCAGATCTATTTTTCCCCACAGTGTTCAGTGAATTCAGTGAACACTTACTCATAATTTGGTATTTCCCATTTGCAGTATTTTTTTTTTTGAGACTTTTATTTTAGCAACATTAAAACATCTATAATGAATGAAATAAAATGTGGTGTTCTCATTAGCATCTCAGTAAAAAGGGCTAGAAAGGGAAGTGATGAGGGTAGTTGACTAGAAATCAAGGTGTTTCTCAGACAGAGAGTGTTTATTTTGGGCATCAGTGAGGGAATTCCTCAGCAATGTGTAACTGCCAATCCACGAGCTTTGTTCCTCTGCTCCTGTCCTACCACTGTGCCCACACAGCTCAGGCAGAGCCCCAAAAGAGCAGGATTTTTGTTCAGTGGAGCTGCCTCACTCACAGAATCACAGAATGGGTTGGGTTGGGAGGCACCTCAAAGCTCCTCCAGTGCCTCCCTCTGTCCCAGGGTGATCCCAGCCCCAATGTCCAGCCTGGCCTTGGGCACTGCCAGGGATCCAGGGGCAGCCACAGCTGCTCTGGGCACCCTGTGCCAGGGTCTCACCACCCTCACAGGGAAGGATTTCTCCCCAAAATCCCATCTAACCCTGCCCTCTGGCAGTGGGAAGCCATTACCTCTCGTCCTGGCATTCCATCCCTTGTCCCCAGTCCCTCCAGCCTATTCTCCAGCAGTTCTTTGCTCTCCATTTGTTAATTAAACAGCAGCACATTTATTAACTGGACCTAGCAGCTGCTTTGATTGGCAAACTRAGCTGTGGTTTTGTCTCTGTGAATTCTCCTTTTCCCATAGACTGCAGTTCAAAGGGCTGCAGTGAAGACAAACCTCTGCCACATCCCAGTTSTTGCAGGATGTGTCCCCTGCCACCTCAGAGAAAAGGGAGAAGGAAATGAATGTATTTACTGAGAGCCAGTCTCACTAACAGTGTGTGTGTCTGYTGTTCCTTTTTGTTCTGAGCACTGAGAGCTGCCATGGATTGGAAACAAAGCCATCAGTAGGGCTGGAGTGGGATCCTTTAACCCTCTGCTTTTGGAGTGACCTGGAAACACAGAATAATTTACTTTCTTTATAGAATTATAACTCTGGAGTYACAGCTCCAAAATGCAAGCTCCGAATCTAGGAATTTTTTTCCACTTTGTATCTGAGAACAAAGTTGAGAAAACATAACACAAACCAATCCCATGACAGGGGTGGAACGGGATGAACTCTAAGGTTCCATCCAACCCAAACTGTTCTGGGATTCTGTACCCAAAATCAAACCTTTAAGGCACACAGAAAGGCCCAAAGGCTTCGAAAAGCTGCAGGGAGGTGGGGACTGAGGGAAGAATGGCAAACATGGCCCAAAATGATGAGACATCAGTTCCCCATGCCTGATTTGCAGCACAGATGGACAATATATTTGTAATATCTGAGTGCAGAGAGACTGCAATATGTCCATATTTGTCCCATCTTTTGTGATGTTAGGAATAGCAGGTGCCACTGGGGTCACTGTTCCAGCAATACTTCATGGAATTCCTTTCCAGMAGGGAACAGAACTGTAAGGATGGTTACAAAGGAATTACCAGTTATCACAACAAAAATGTATGATTTCAATASCTTAGTTGTAAAAGAGTACTTAGGATTGGACTATTTCTTCACATCAAATAATCAAAAGTCATAGTTCTCCGTAATAAGTTTTACCCCATGCATATATATATTTTTCTTCCTTTAAATTTCTCTGATCATCTATGTCAATAAATCCTAGCATGTCTAGAAACAAATATTACTCCTGAGGGCTAGTTCTGGGGATAGAAAAACTTTGAAACGCAACTCAGGGCTACAGATACTGTATTTATTTTCATATAAAAAAATGACATTGCTTGGGTGCTTAAAGCCATCAGCAGGCTAWTGGATGACTCTTGTTTCCACAGGCTTAACTACATGATTTATRGCATATAAATTTTAAGTTATTTGAGGAGGAGACATTTATGGAGGGATCCAGCAGAAGAGATGTTTATATACTGAATAYGGAGCTGAGGGTTAAATCCTGGTCCTGCTCCTCTCTTCAATGGATTAAGAATGGTATGTGGGCAGCTGGAAAATGGCTTTTTGCCAGTAATAAACTAGGAATTAAATTTCCTGTCACATTCTMTTTATTCTTTCTCTCTGCCTCTCTTTTCCTTTTGTAAAAGGAATCTTCTTAACAGTAAGAAAATCACAGAGAGCTGAGTTCTGATTGTTTCTTTTAATGTCCAGTTATTCATGTTAGTGCCTTCTCAGAATTTCCATTGTGTGGGGTTTTCTTTGCCCCTCTCTGTGGATCCCTACTGGTTTTAGTTGCCACTGGAGCATTTTGTTCAATAGTTAAAACTTCCATCCTTCAGGAAACTCCCTTCCCATTTTAATTTTATTGTGGTTAACAGCACATCACTGACATTTCCAGAACAGCAATGTCTGGACCTGTCACATAAAACCCCAGTGGCTGTGAGAAGGTCGTGGGTGCCTCCTTCCTTCAGGTACCATAAGCACAAATCCTGCTCATGAACTGAAACATTTCCCATMAATTATTGACCTTTCATGGCTCTCACCTTTGTGCTCTCAGAGAAGAGTGTTTCTGAGCTTTGGAACCAAGAGCCTGGAATTTCTCTCTACGGTTAAGGTTTGGGGAATGAGAGAGCCACACTCTCCTGCCCACTGTGAAGAAGTGAACAGAACAGAATGAACAGTTTTGCTGAAGTAGATGTAGGTTTTGTGTTCTGAACTGCACCCTGATATTGATTATGTCATTATGTATAAAAATCTATATTTCACATGATATAATAGTAATAATTATATATTTGTAACTCATAATTGTATATGGGTCAGCACACAACATCAACCTCTTGACCTGAGTTCGCTGTAGTCCTGTCCAAAGCTGCTGGAATTAATTAGTTTCTCGCTGAAATCAATGGAAATGTTTTCATTGATTCAGATTGAACTGTTTCAAATGAAAGCATCATCCTGTCCATGCTCGTTTGCAGATGTTTATCCAGACRTTTCCTTAACGTAGTTTTGTGGGGTCCAATATTTCCTATGTTTTGATTTTGGGTGTAAATGTTGTGTGCTTTGGCTTTGATTAATTTTTTGGTGTGTGTCAGAATTGGGGAAGTTTCTTCTTAACCTCACTTTCCTAACGATAAACGCTGGAAGGAGATCAAACCAGCCCTGTATCTTCAGAAATGCGTGGTCTGCCTTGATAGCAGCCTATCACAGAATGTCAAGAACATAAAAAATTACAGCACTGCTGTCCTGCACRTCAAGCAGCTTGGGGAAAAAACTGGGGAATGGAGAGCCAGGAGGAATGAAATCCAATCCCTCACTGCAGAGACACAGAGTGCTGGGAGAGGGAGGGAAATGCACTGTGCCTGGGAGAATCCTCCTGAATGAAAATTGCTGATTCACACGCAGGGAGCAGCCAGCTGCCAGGGGTTGAGGCTCTMACTCTGCCCAGCTGTTGATGCCTGCCCAGCTGGCACTGCCTGGGGATTCTCTGGAGCTGCCAAAACWCAGTCTGGGCTGAGCATTGAGCACCCCCTGAGCCTGTCTGCCCCTCTGCTGGGGGAACCAGCACAGCCAAAGAGCAGCAGGGMCTGGCAGCATTGAAATCCTGCAGAAAGGAAAACTTGATGCCTTAGGATTTTCAGTTTCCATGTTTTCAGGTATCTGTGTTCTTGTACTTCTGCAGTGCACAGCACTGAGCTCCTGCTCTCCCATCTTCAGACAAAACAATTCCTCTCTGAGCCTGAAATTCAAGGACACCTCACTGTCCCAGAGCCCTAAAGTACATAAACAACAGAGATTTGGGGGGAGCAAGCCTGGGGGATTGACATCACCTGAAAATATCATTAGGGAATTGAGGCCCGATGTGTTCATGAGACAGAACTGATAAAAGGGGAAGATCTCGTGACTCGGGGTCCATTTTGGGTGCAGCCTCAGGAGGAGGCTTTGTCTGCCCTCAATGAACCAGCAGGCCCGGATTAAATTTGTCTGCTTTATTCTCTTCACTTTGCCTGGCCTCTGTTTCAGGTGAGCCTTGTTTTAGGCATCAAACTAATTTCTGGACTGTGGCCTTGTGTTGGGTTTTTTTAGATAATCATGACTGCATGGAAATTGGGGAGTCAGGGGCTGCAGTTTGGGACCAGTGGTGCTCTCCTGCCCTCCCCACTCCAGTGCTGGGGAGAGCACCCAAAGCATGTTCTTTTTCACTTCCACTCTTGCTACAAAAAGGTAGAAAAATCAATGCTGGATGGCAGAAGGGACCTTCTGTGCTCCTTAGGTGTTTCATTTTTTTGTGGAGTTTAACATTTAACACAAACTCTCCACTTTTGCTTGCTATATTTTTATTTGATTCCATAGCTCTTAATTTTATTTAGAAGCAGAGCTAGGGAGAAAAGGCAACCACCCCCTCAAAAGAGGGTAAATTTAAATATTGGGTCTCAAATGAGAGTCAGTCATACCCTGAGAAAAGGCAAAAAGGTGTCAGTAGCATTTCACAAACAAGCACCAAATCCACAGCAGTTGCAAACCTCAGTTGATTCAAACTCTCTCAGTGAGGCTGTGCCTCTTGCTGCCTGGTCATCTGCTTCCCTGTACAGCTGACTGACTCCATGTGCAGAGTGAGATTAATGTTAACTATCATTACTAATTAACAAATTGTGCTAGGAAATGCCTGTAATATTTTGGCTTGCATCCTCCCAAAGTTCAGGGAGGCTTTTAATGTAACCCTGCAGCGTGGAAGAGCAAAAGAGACACTTCCCAAAAATAGGACCTCGAGCCAAAGGTCAGGTTTTCAAATGATGGGCTCATACCAAAAATATCCCATCCCAAAAGCATCAGTGAGTGTAAGGCCATGACAGTGACATCCAGRTGACAGCCAGGATTGTTTCAAATGWAATAGAATAACAGAGAAATGTGGTAAAGTGCTCTGCCTTCAGATGGGAATTTTGGCAGAAGTTTTAATAAAACAAGTTTACCATGARACATTCAAGCTCTTCTTTAGGCATTGAGTCTCAAGGAGCAAATTGAAGAGAAGATTTCTGTGTCAAAGGAGAATATTCAGGGTGAATGAAAGGGAAACAGGGAGTACAGCCTTCCTGACCTGCTCTGCAGTCCTGTTAACATCAGAAGGGCCAGGGACACCAGGAAATGATGGTAAAAGCTATAAATATTCCACCTGCTCCCCTGAGTCTTCTAAAACTGTAATTCCTGTCTTGAGCTGGTAGTCTGCTTCAGCAAACAGGAGTCACTAAAGAGGAGTCAGTAGTAAACACCAGGCACTTGCCAAAAAGCATCTTGACTGCAGGAGGAACAAATGAGACTCAGATTTCAGCAGCTATTGTCCCTGGGGTTTTGTGTCTGCCACTATGACACTTGATTTGCAGTTTGGGAACTCTGCTGCAGTGACAAAAGTCTGCCTGTAATGAGGAGGAGTTGGGAGTTTTTCCTCTGTTCTCTGGCAGCTGGTCCTTGTGCAGAGCCAAGGCAGGGATGGAACGGTGCCAGCTCCTCCTTTGCTTTGTGGTGCCTCTCCTTCCCTGCAGGTGCTGAGCYCATTCCAAACCAGCTTTTGTATTGTATTCAAAACACGCTGGAGGTGTGGAGGTTCTTCCAAACAGCATCTTCTGAGTGCCACGGTTCAATAGAGTAGTGATTTATGTAGAAATGATCCAAAGCAGACTCAGAAACAAACTGGGAARTTGTTCCCAAGCCCTCAGTCCCACGAGCATTCCATGTGGAATCCCCTTCCCTGGATCCCTCAGTGGGGCTGAGATTTCTGTTTGTCCTGAGAGCAAACATGTGTTGATGTAGGGTGTGCCTGTGCCCTATGACAGAATGAATTTGTATTTAAAACATGCCACCTTTCTGGTTCTTGGTTTGCAACCACAGAATGAGGCAGCACCTGCAAATAATTGTGGGCCTGGTAGAAAACTCTCACTTTGGGAGGATTTTCCTCTGGTTTTTTTTATGCTCCTCTGCTGGGATCCTGTGGTTTGAAGTAAATATTTAAGTATTATATACATTTTATGGATGCTGTGTGTATTGGCCCTTCGTGGAGGTTGTGACAGGGCAGATAGACAGCATTTTGAGGGTCAAACTGCAGGAACAGCTTTTCAGAACTTGGTTGATGATGGAATCACAGATTGGTTTGGGCTGGGAGGGACCTCAATGATCACCTCATTCCCATCCCCCTGCCATGGACAGGGATAATTGCTTCCCCAACCCCTGCTGCCTTGAGAAGTTCCCAAGAGTGTTCATCCTTTACTTAGAGCACTCTGTAGAGAGKCTGTAGGAGTGGAAGGAATGAAACAGGGATTTCAGATAATGTCACCTTCTCTTCCCAGTCTGGTTTCTTGCAGGGATTCCACTGCCTGTAACCTGYGGGCATTGCACTGCTGGGATTGACAGCTTTGATAGAGCACTGTCAGGGAGGATTGTTTTTAAAAAAATACTGAGAATAACAACTGGAGCTAAAAATGGCACTGTGATCCTGAGGGCTTCACTGCCAGGCTCCTCCTGGGCTCCACAAACCAAGGTTGTTGTCAGGTACAGGGACAGCTGTGCCTCCGTCAGTGGTGACAGAAAGGTGGACATCAGGGCATGGCAGTGATGTCAAATCCTGCCTCTCACTCAATGTCAGCRTTTTCAGTGCCCATCCAGGTTTCCCTCAAAGAGAAAGGGGCCAGGTTCTAACCCAGGAGGCAGCAGACAGACAGGGAATGGATGGGAAAATTCCCTCTGCAAGGCTGTCCTGTCAGGGAGACACAGCACAACCTTTCTGGAGCTCCTCATCCATCCYGAGTGTCCTGGAGTGACAAAGCTGTTTCTGAGCTCTCCTGAGCTGATGCCCATCACCTCTTACCTTCCCCCACGAATGGCTGTGAGATCTGGCTCCCCTTTTCAGTGACCTCCTCACAATTACTGCAAAGATGCTCTTCAGTCCTCCAAATTCCATCTCCATTGGCCAAGTCCTGTTCCCTCATCCYGTTACCATGGGATGTGCTTCAGTTCCCGACCACCTTGGCTGGCCCTTCCTTCACTCCTTCTCATTGGGAATGTCAGTTCTGTGCAGGATCAGCTGCCCTTGGTCACATCAGCAGGTTTGTCCCACTAGAGTCCTGCAATGCCCCATCACAGCTCATTGTCTCACTGAGGATGTGGAACAGGACAGCTGCTGGCTCAGACCCTGAGCATCTCCACTGCCATTACCTCCAGATGGAACCTGGCCCCAATTTCACCCTCTCAGCCTCATCAGCAGGCAGGGTTTATTCATCCATGTGTCCAGCCAGCCAGTCCTGGCTGTCCCAGCTCAGAAACACGGCTGGGATTGTGCTGGATGATGTGCTGGATGATGTGCTGGATGATGTGCTGGATGATGTGCTGAAAGCCTTGCTCAAGTGAGGAAATGGCACCTGGTGCTCTGCTCTGTCTGCTGGATATTCAGTGACTGAACAGGAACACCACGGTGGTACAGATCAGCAGGGTGGTGTTGGTAACTCCAGATATTAGAGTCAATCACTGGCAGCTCCAGCRATGCTGGCCAGGTGGGGACGAGCCCAGCAAAAGGTAAAATGGGTCAAGCTGCAAGATAATCTATAAAAGGCACTCATTTCATAGGGGATTGTCTGTTATGAACCACAGCAGGAGAATTCTGGCACAAAGCTCACACTTAGGACTGGATTTAAGACAGYCTGAGAGGCAGGAAGGTCTGCTTTGAGAAAATGGAGGGGTTTGCTCTGTCACCTGTTCTTACAAACGCTGCTTTTCTGTGGAGGAACTCAGGTTCCATGGGCTGAGGGAGACGGTGATGCTGAGTCACGGGGTAGGAATTCGAGCAGAGATTTGGGCTCTGCTCCCTGCTCCCAGGACTGACTGAACGACTGGGGAATGAAATGCAATGTTCAGATTTTAGAGTCAGCAGGCATTAGTGTTRCACAGCACTGTCCAATTAGGATATTTCTGGAGCTGCAGTGGAGGCAGACTTTTGAGAGAATGTTACTGTCAAGAAGCAAAAGAACAGTTGTCTGGGTGAGAGAAAGTTTGAGGATATGTTCTTGGAATTATGCATTTAAATTAAGCCTAAAGTCTTTTTTTTTTTTTTTTTTTTTTTTTTTT